>NC_056735.1:1015486432-1015548932 GCF_019279795.1 Protopterus annectens
GTGTGTGTGTGTGTGTGTGTGTGTGTGTGTGTGTGTGTGTGTGTGTGTGTGTGTGTGTGTGTGTGTGTGTGTGTGTGTGTGTGTGTGTGTGTGTGTGTGTGTGTGTGTGTGTGTAGACATTATCTATCTGTCTCTCTCTCTCTCTCTCTCTCTCTCTGTATATCGATAGATAGATAGATAGATAGATAGATAGATAGATAGATAGATAGATAGATAGATAGATAGATAGATAGATAGGTAGGGAGAGTAGAGAGAGAGGGGGAGAGAGAGGGAGAGGTGAAATAAATAATCTTAGAGTGGGGAACCTTTAGGCAGACTCAAATGCACTAAGTGTCTCATCTTCAAACACATACATGTAACAGGAAAGGATACAAGTCAACTAGAAAAAGAGCATAAACTAGAAAAAGTGTATATGCAATGAACTAGGAAAAAATGGTATGTATGCCTATAGTGAAGTATGATTATTTTATTACTAGCTGTCTAATTAAAGTGTTATTGTATGAGAATTTTAATATGTGAGCTTTGTCTTTACCATTTTATGATAAACAGAATGAAGGAAAATGTAGTTATTTTGAAAAAAGGCAGAATCACAGAAACATGATTAAAAATCTAAATTTATTGACTGCAACTATGATGTATCATCTGCTGTGGTTTAGTGGTACATCATGTAGACTGGTGAGTCCAAGGTCCCGGGTTTGAGACTGACAAGGGTATTTCAGGGGAGGGTGGCCTAATGGTTAAGGTGCCTAAAGACAACAAAGAATGTAGAGTTTTGCTCTGACCAGATAGTCTGCTGTTTTTTGACTAAGTTGAATGTTGAGCTTTTTTTATCAATTGTTTTTATTGAAATTTTAACAAAAAAACAGTATATTATAAAACAAATATATATATCTAAAAGAACAATAATAAACAACTAAAATCTTTACTTACAATGGTGTCTACTATAAAATAAAACTTTTTAAACAGAAAAAGAAATCCGATGAGCGTAGCTTTTAGTTAATTATTAAAGTCTGTTTACCCAGGAGTTCTTTGAATTTTAACCATATATTATATGAAGAGGTGATGCTAGATGTTCTTTTATTGATCGTAATAAGTTCAAAATGGCAAACTTCAGTTGTCATGTGCACAAGGCTGCTCCGATTAATGATTGCCACACTTGTCTTTGCATGGTTGCTGATATCATATTCGTTTCTGATTAAGTCACCAACCCTCATCTTCTGCTATCTTCCAAGTTAACTTTTTTGATTTTCATGCTAATCACTGTTAAATGCCCAGCTGTTAGAACAGACTTTGTCTCCTGCCTGACATCGTACACTCTTGGAGAATTTGAGGAAGCCTTTGCAGCTTTCTTTATGTCTGCATTGTGATTCCAGTGTCCAGTGTAATAGGTTACCCTAGTCGACATTAATGATTGTTCAAAGGGTTACAATGGCTTCAGTAAAGGAGATTAACTAGAAATCCCACATAAATATGATGGAAACCTGAAAACTTCCCAGAAACAGTGACTGACACAAGGAAAGGTAACTCAAACCATATGTTGCCAGTGTTTTAGGAGTGCAGTTTTTATATTAACATACTTAAATATTTTTATAATAATTTTGTGACTATGAAGCCTATTAGGTTACATATATAGCTGGGGCTGTATATTAAATGGCTTATTTTTGTATCATCAACTGTGTACACTACAAATCATCTAACAGCAAACTCAGTCACAAATAAATTAAATCTCATCACTTACCCCTATAAATTCTAAGCTATGTTTGCATGAGTTCTGATAAGGTACACATTAACTAAACTGTCAGAATACCAGCACAAAGCATCATATCATTCAATGTGTCCATTATGGTTAAAGTAAAGGGCTTCTTATCCATTGTTAAGTCTTCATTCCTCTATATATTTATGGAATACTGAAACTATGGTAATGCTTTTCATAGTACATACAAGAACACATCTATAATTGCTAACTGAAAATGTAAGATAATTTGTACTTAACCAAGCATAAGAGTATGCCTTAGGATCATAGTTAAGTACTAGGCTATTACTTGGAGGTCATTACTGGCCTAGCTAATAAATCATATTCAAACATTCTGACCAGCCAATGAGTAGGTCCTGCCATCCTTCATTTTAAAATGATGAGCACGTGTACATTGTGTGCATCCAGAAAGTGAATATGCAAACTCTAGACGTGCATGGCAGAAATGTCTTTTTTGCCTTATAAATGTGACTTTTTTTTTTGTCAATTCTAAAGACAGGCATCAAACAGAAATACTTAAATTATTAGGATTTTTTGTTCTATATACCAAGCAAGAGCTAATAACCTATTTCAAAAAAGTAAGCATTTATCTAATAGCAGATGTGTTTGCCAGATTTATTTTTATTCACTGAGACTTATTTTTTTGCACACAAAACAAATAAATAAGAATAAACATTTGTAGTCAACCCAGCAAAGAATGAATAACTTTTGTTTGTGTGCACTGCTTATGTTGACTCATTTCCTGTAGCTAAATCTTTAGTTAGCAGTCAATTTACTATGTCCTACACAACTTTTGTACTAGATTTGGCATTTTCCTGTGTATGCTAACTTTTAAACAATGACATTTGCTAACATAAAAGCACAAACACACTTACTAATTAGAATGCATGGTTGATCATATTCAGTTGGAATGCTAAAGTAATCTAGAATTATATTCTTTGAGTTTATTGTTCTACCGAGTACAATTAAAAGTGCTGCTGTTCTGACTAGAGTATACAGAGTGACTGCTTATTAATAAGGTTAAGGACTATGGTATCAAAAACTGAAACAAGAAACATGTAACAACATATATAAATCATTTTCTAAATTTTATATTTTTGTATTATTCTGAGTAAATAATTTCATGTCTTGCTGTTACAATTCTTTTACCTGCAAGACCAAGTAATGCATGACTATTTGGGCAAGTGTTTCTAAATTATGCAAAAGTATCAAAGCAAAGTATAAACATTCCTTTATCCTACAAAGGCAAGATTCAAAAACATTAGAGAGAGATATTTTAATATTTTGCTTATTAGGTAGCAATCTCAAGTAGAATAGTAATCAGAAATGTAACTTCAGATTCAATAACAGCTACACAAAGTGCAGCAGCATGCTGCCAGCACAATAGTATGCTATTTGGTATTCATGTGTAGAGTCACCAAACACAGATAAATGGCAAAATATTCTAATGAAAGCATAAAGAGCCAATGTACATGATAATTAACCAGTCCAAGTTGATAGAGATATTCAGGAAGCTATACAGCAATCATGTACACTCATTGTAGGCTTTTGCCATGAACACCAAAACCCTTATGAATACAGGCACAATTACCCTTAGAAAAAAAAATGTTAGTGGTTGCTGCAGTGATTATTATGTTGCATGTGTTACAGGCAGTAAATCAGGTTGCTGCTGCTGCTGCCAGACCTCAGACAAGTGGAAGAAGAAAAAGAAGAAGAAAGGTGTTTAGACTCCATTTGACTTATTATGGACTGCATGACACATTAATTATTGAGAGATACAAGGTGTGATAAACCGAGATGATGCCAGCCCAGCTAGATAGAATTTTGTAAATTATCCTATGTTCATAGGTTCTTAGGTTGATAGGTGTGTACTAGGCTTATGGCCCTGGAGCCTTTACAAGCCTAGCCAATAGGATTACCCTGGCATCGTGCCACCCAACCTTAGTTTACAGTGCTTCTGTCGAGTAGAGCCAGTGAGTGTTCCCCAGGGTGAATTTTCTATTTCCCATCCACTCAAGATTTCTATTGAAGAGGTTCAGTGAGGTGCTCAGTTTGACATGTATGGGAAGTCAATTCCATCGCATGGGCAGTCTCTGGATTATGAACCTGTCCCTCCAGCACGTTTTGTTGATTGTGGCAATGAGATCGAGGTCTCTGGAGCATGTGGTGTGGATGGATTGGGATTTCTTTAGATGTAGCATTGCTAACAGCACTTGGTCAGACATGGCTTTGTAAGTCAAGCAGAGATCGCCTCTAAGTAGGCAATATGAGACAGAGAATAGTTGGAGTTTTTTTGAGTCTGTCCATAAAGGACAAGTGTTTAAGCCCTAGGATCCTCTTTCTGAAGTACTTTTGTGGCCTGTCTAGTTGTTGCAGGTGTCTAGTGAGGTACATGCCAAATGGGGCATTGTACTTGATGATTGGCCTAATGAGGGAAGGGTAGAGGAAAACAATTACCTCTTTCTTCCTGGATGCAAAACCCTTAGTAATGAGATGTGCCACATAGAAGGACTTTCTGACCAGAGTGGCAGTGTGGTGGTCAAAAGAGAGATTGGTGTCAGCCTGTGTTGCAAGGTATCTTATAATCTTATAATGCCTGCTGTGTTCAGTGGACTACCATTGATGTGGTAGATTATGGGAATTGGGTTTTTCCCAAATTGGGTGATGACACATTTTTTGGCATTGAGCTTAAGGCCATGGTTCAGACACCAGTTGTTGGTCTCAGTGAGGCCTTTCTGTAGGATGTCAATATCACTTTGGGAGTTAATAATGGCTCCCAACTTGCAATCGTCTGTGAACTTTGTCAGCCAGAGTCCCTTCATGTTGGACTGGACTTCTGAGAAGTAGATACAAAACAGAAGCAGACCCAGGACCTATCCCTGTGGGACTCCATTCGTGACTGATCAACAGTATGTCTTGGAGTCAGCTACTTTCACACTGTGGTTTCTATCTGTGAGCCAGTTTGCAACCCACCTAGTGATATAAAGGTTGATGCCTAGCTTAGTGAGTTTTTTTATGATTCCTGAGTGGGGAATGGTATCATATGCCTTGGCCAGATCAAGGTAGGCTGTATGAACCACCTTGCCTTCATCCACAGCTCTGGTGCCTGACTCAAAGAAGTCGACCAAGTTAAGCAGGCATGATCTACCCTTCACAAAACCAAACTGTGTGGGATCTAGTGTTTGGAGATTCCCTATATCCTTGTTTATTAGGCACCTGATGATGTGTTCCATAGCTTTGCATATCAGACTTGTCAGGCTAATGGGCCAATAGTTCCCAGGGTCTGTATTCACTCCTCCTTTGTGGAAAGGGATGACTATAGCAGTGTGCCATTCAGTAGGCATAAAACCTGAGGTGAGACTGTGATTGAACAGGGCACACAGGTGAGGTGCCAGTTCACTCTGTAGTTCATGTAGAACACAGCCAGGGATATTTTGAGGTCCCATAGAAGCTGTATTCTTGGCCTTGGAGAGTGCTGTTTTAACCTGAGCAGCAGTAATACAGGGTGTCTGGCAATCTACTGGTATTGTGATTGGTCCTTTTGGGGTGGGTAAAATTGGCACTGAATCTGTCGGCCAGTATATTGGCAATATCTGTTGGCTTGGTATAGGCGTTACAATTCTGCAGTAGCTCAGAGCAAACCTGGGTATTGCCGTGGAGATTCTTTACATAACTATAGAAGGCCTTGTGGTTGCCTTTTCTATCTGCTGCAATTCTGTATTCATTGCTACCTTTAGAAGATTTGATGAAGGATCTCAACTTTTTGTTGAGGCTGATAAGGGAGTTTTTCCATTCTTGAGACTTCACCTAATTCCGCATCAGTTTCCTTCTTCTGTTGTAGAGTTTGTTTATCGCAGGGGACCAACAGATTGGCTTTATTTTTTAGGAGGAGGGCATCTTGGTTCTATTGGGTATGGTGAGATCCATGCATTTGTGTAACTGTTCGTACAGCACATTGGTGTATGATTTGGCAGTCATGCAACTATTCTCCATTTGCATGGGTGCCATGAAGTTAGCCACCTCTGTTCTTAGGAACCCAAAGTTAGCTTTGTAGAAGTTTTTCATGGTGGTTAACTTTGCAGGTGGGGTGGGGTGGGAGGGATGTAGATTTCCAAGGTGATTAATTTGTGGTCGGATCTAACCAGGGAGGAGTTGACTATTGATGTAGAGCAATGGTCACCCATGTTAGTAATGACCTAGTCAAGTATGTTGCTACCTTTAGTGGGCGTAAGAATGAGCTGGTCCAGGGCATTGGAATTAATGAATTCCAGGAAACATTTTGCAAGTGTATAGGTACATGAGTAGTTTTCCCAGTTAATGGAGGGGTAGTTGAAATCGCCCAGTATGAGTGTGTTAGGTTGGACACTAATATTCTCCAGGGTGCTTAGGAATGTGGAGTGATTGTCTTGGGACATGCTTGGGGACCTATAACAGGCTACAGCCTGAATCACTGTCTTACCCAATGTTAGCTGTACCTGAAGTATCTCTGATGCATTATGTTGGGATACCAGTCTGGAGGTGTGTGCATCCTTTATTAATATGGAAACACCACCACCTTTGGAGCTTTGGTCCAAGTTCTGGGGCCGAAAAGTGTGGAATGAGTTATAGTCTGGCATTGCAGGGGTGCTTTCTGCTGCCTTGAACCAGGTCTCTGTTACAGCACAAATATTGATGTTCTCTATTTTAAGGAGTGCTTCGAGTGAGTGCATTTTGTGATTTAGACTTCTAGCGTTGAGCAGCATGACCCTCAGATTGCATTTGTTTGTAGCTATTACAGTGGTAATTGGTCTTTGGAACACCACCTAAAAAAGGCTCTATAGGAGTGGCAAGAGCCTTGGCCAGTATCTGGAAGCCTGGGGGGTGACACATGCAGGCCATCTCTGGCAAAGCATCGAGGTCTGTTAATCATGTCATTCCAGGCAGACAGATACTGGATCCCCTTAAAATGACACCAGAAACTTAGCCAATTTATTTATTTATTTATTTTACATTTGTTAACTGGGTTAGTCTGGCTGAGCTTTTGGCTCATTTTCAGCAGAGACCTGGGGAGAAAAGCTCCTCTGGACTAGAAAACAATTTATTAAATGTTAGTAACATAGTAGTAACAGTCAGCTATAGGATCTTACAAGCAGAGACCTGGAGAGAAAAAAAAGCTCCTCAGGCAATTCAATTATACAGAGTATTAATAATTGGCAGACAAGTATGTGAGTTGTTACAAACAAGGTTTTAAACAATTAGCAGAAGAAAATGTGACTAGTTACAATATTATTTTAGCTGCTTAGAGCAAAATGAGCTAATAGTTAGGCAGATGCTTATTTAAAGTGGGTAGATCTAGTTGTATAGGAGTTTGGAAACAAGAAATGAATGTAGGAATGGCTAGTAGGAGATGTAGGGGAGGTAGAGTATAGGAGACAGACTAGACAGGTAGGTTGTTTTGAGACTGTAAGAATTAAGAGTGGTTGGAGATAGAGGAAGGGAAGAGGTAAAAGAGGCATGGGAATAGTGTTAGAGATACATTAAGAGTGAGGTGGTGAAATAGGAAAAAGGATGGTGGTTTCAGGGTGGTTGGCTACAGTGGCAAGACCATTTTGTTTTTAGTTATTTCCTTGTGGCTGATTTGAAACTTTTGCTATGCTGGAGGGATTTTATTTCCAAGGGGAGTTGGTTCCAGGATATAGCTGAATTATAGTTACAGAGAAGGCAGCCTAGTTTGGTTTTGGGTTTGTAGATGTGTAATAATTTTTGATTTGAGCTGCGTAGCATCCTAGCAGGGGAATATTTGGATATGATAGTGGAGAGGCTGGGGCAGAAGGAGGGTAGATAGAAGATAGAGTGGATGATTTGTAGTTGGTATAGTTGGAGCAGCTGAGGGAATTCTAGCCAGTCTAGTTGCTGTATTGCTAAGCAGTTGTGTGACTTGTAGGTTTGGTTAGCTGCAAATCTGGCAATCTTAATATAGGTAGTTTCAAGTTTGGAAATCAGTGTAGAATTTAGGTTTGTGAATATGTGGCAGCTGTACAGGAGTGTTGGGAGTAATAAAGCCTGGGAGATAGTTATTTGGGCAGTGTTAGTTAAGTATTTCTTGCTACGGAAAAGGTGTCCAAGTTTCTGATGAGTTCTTTTTACCGAGTTAGTAATATGGAGATCAAACTTAAGCTGATCATCTATTGTAACACCTAGCAATTTAGTACTAGATTCAGCTGAGATGATAGTGTTGTTGCAGGATAAGATGGTAAATGTACTTTTGAGTGTGGTGATGTTTTTAGGGAGGAAGTGTAGGAGCTTAGTTTTTTTTGGATTAAGTGTTAATTTATCACTAAGCCAAGTCTCAATGGTGTGTAAGGATGCCTGGGTAGTTGAGTGGAGGTCAGTTGGGTTGTCAGCAATGGTTATAACTGTTAAGTCATCAACATATTGCACAAGTGATGACTGGAGACAAGAGGAGTAGAGCAAGTTGGTGAAGATATTAAAGAGTAGTTTTCCAAATATGGACCCTTGGGGGACTCCCATTTGTACAATGAGAGGGGAGGATAGTGCAGAGAGCCATTTAACTGATTGCTGGCGGGTTGAGAGATAGCTGGAGAACCAGGAGATAGTAGGGGGAGGGAAATGTAAGTTAGTGAGTTTATCTCGGAAGAGTGGATGAGAGACAGTGTCAAAGGCTTTAGAAAGGTCAAGGAATAGGCATTAGACAAGTTTATTTTTATCTCGAGCTAGGGAGACTATGTTGATGAATGATATGAGTGCAGTAGTTGCACTATGCTTGGGACAGAAACCATGCTGTGTGGGTGTGAGAAGGGTTTCCTGGTGAAGGTAATGCATTACCTGCTTGTGAATGCATTTCTCTAGGATTTTTGAGAGTGGAGAGAGTATGGCAATTGGTCTGAAGTTGGATATGTCTGAGGAGTTGCCCCCTTTGTGAATGGGTAGAGTAAAGAAATTCTTCCACACAGTGGGGACATAGCATTCAGAAATGGATCAGTTGATTAAGATGGATACAGGATAGGCAAGAGGTTCAGAGGCAATCTGCAGGAAGTAAGAGGGTAGCTTGTCAACAGATGGGGAGCAAGGTTTAAGTTTAGAGAGTAATGACTTTACATATTTAGTTGATACTGCTTTTAGAGAGAAGGAGTTAGGAGGGTTTGGAAGAGGTATAGCGTTTGTGGGGGTGCTAGTGTTGTTTCTGGGGGGAGAGAATTTATTATGGAAGTTACTGAGTTTATAAAATGATTGTTAAATTTGTTGGCTATGTCTTCACGTGTTGCATTGAGACATGGGTTAGGAGAGGAAGGGTTTCCTGGATGAAGAATCTGTTTAACAGAGCTCCAGAATTTCTTTGGGTCTGATTTAAGAGTAGAGGGAGGATTGGCATAGAAGTTTATTTTGTCATAATGGATGATTTTTTTTATTTTATTTCTGAGTTCTTTATATTTCTGAAGAAGAGAAGGGGTCCTAGTTTTAGTCCACATTTTCCAAATCCAATCCTGGTCTTTCATGAGTGTTCTGGTAGATTTAGTGAGCCAGGGAGCAGTATTAGATTTGAGTCTAATTGTGCGAATAGGCGCAAGGGAGTTAAGACTGATTAGGAATGTAGTGTTGACGGAGTGAACAGCTTCATCTAAAGGAGGAAGAGTAGTGAGGTAAGACCAGTTAATTTTGGAGAGTTGGTGAATAAAGGAGGTAGGACAGAAATGAGAAAGTGAGCGGGTGTTAATAAATTTGTTAGGTTTGGTTAAGATGGGGAGTATGTCTAGTAACTGTTATAGGGCAGTGGTCTCTGAGGGCATTTGGAAGAGTTTGGGAGTTATGATAGTTTTGAGGGTGGGAGACCAATATCCAGTCAAGAAGAGAGCTAGGTAAGTGAGATTTATTAATGTAGGTTGGGGTTGTGATTAGCTGCTCAAACCCATGTAGGTTTATACAGGAAGTAGTGTTGGGAGCTTGTATTGTAAGCCAATCAATATTAACATCTCCCAGTATAATTATTTCATTGTGGATGGTATGTGAAAGGTGAGATAGGATGTTCTCAAGTATGTTAACATTATCACCAGGGGGAATATACATTGCTGCAACAGTTATGGTGTTGAAACTGTTAAGTTTGAAGTTGGTCAGTAGGATTTCAGCTGATGAGAAGGAGGGTAAGTCTAGTGTGGGACTGATATGGGAGAGACAATTGGAGTAGAGTATGGAAATGCCTCCTCCTTTTCGTTTAGGTCGATCTAATCTAAGGATATTATAGCCAGGAGGGATGATTTCACTGTCCAGATGGTGTGGTTTTAACCATGTTTCAGTTAGGGTAACTATGTCAGGAGTATAGTTAGATATCCAAACAGGGTGTTCTTGAACTTTATTTACAAGGCTCCTGACATTGATAGAGCAGAATTGTACTTGTTTTTGTGGGTTGGAGGGGTTGGCAGGTTTAGACACAGGGGGGTTATTGTTCAGGGCAGTGTCTGTAGGGCTTGAGTTAGGATGAATGTCACCAGATAAAAGTAGAGGTTTGTAATTGGGTTTTAATTTGAGTAAGTAGACTTTGTTTTAATGTTTTAAATGGTAGGGGGTGGGTATTTTTATTTTAGGAAGGGGAGTGGTGGGGGGAAGGATGGAGGGACAAATTAGTAGATAGGGTTGTGGTGTAGTACTTGAGTTAAGAGTGGTGTTTGAGGGATGGAAATAGGGAGTAGGTAATTGTGAGTGATAGGAGGTGAGGTGATAGAGTATATGGAGTAGAGAAGGTAAGAGTATAGTTTGAGTTGTAAGAGACATGTCACTTTATGGGATGTAGAACAGAGGATGAGAGGAAGGGTGGGAGTAAGGTATAGTAGTCTTTGATAGTGGATAGTAGGTAAGTGTGGGGAGGAGCAAAGAAGGGAGGTAATATGAGAACAGGAAGTAGAGGGGTGGGGGATAAGGGAGGAAGTGAGGGGGTGTGGTTGTATGGATAGGTATAAAGGTAATGATATGGGGAGGATGGGTGGAGAGCGAAGTGAGTGGAGCAAACGGAGCGGGGCTACACCTTCCAGATAGAACTTAGCTAAAAAATATTATCAGCTAGTCCAGGGACACTTACTAGAGATGCTACACCTGGAGGGCTTTCAGCTGCAATTAGAGCAAATATGGCATCCATCTTTCAATTGGAATTTAAAGTAGCAGGAGAGAATCCAAGGGACTCTGCTAAACCTAGCTAATTATCAAGGACAGACAAGGAAATAAGGTAAACATACAGGCACCCTTTTTCAAGGACTGGAAGGTTTCTCCAAGAAAAACTATGTGTAGGAATACACCTCAGGTGGAAGTTGTATGCTGCTTACTAGTCTGCAATGGCAGATTTTATTCACTTTTATATTTGTATTCTCCTTTGCTCATTGTTTGCTGCACACAATGTAGCTAAAGATAAAAGCAGCTGGAGACTTTGCACCTCTGTTTGGTGTTTAGTGCAGAACAAGTATTGAGGAGGAGGGACCGAAGGCTATGACTATTGAGAGAGGCTAAATACTGTCACATATAACAAATTATCAACAGTGAAATGGATGAAAGGGGTGGGGGTGGGCTAAGAGGAAGAAGGTTTGCAGCTATTGCCCCTGGGGTATTCACTCTAGCTGACTGTAACAGATTTTAACAAGGCATAAAAGTAGTTACAAAAGCTGACACCTACACTACACAAGTGGCAACAACAAGGTTCTTGCAGTTAAACCAGGGGCTGCAGTCTATTTTTGGATGAATGCTGGTTAGAGGCTTCTTTGCTTTTAGCTGGAGTGAGAGGATTCCTTGCTCACACAAGTGGGGGGGGGGGTCCAAAGCGATCAGGTCCTCAGTGGCTCTAAAAGTTGCAAAGAAGAGAAAAGGAAAGAATGTAAGATTAAAAGCAATAAAATAAGGACATGAAAATAAGCACAACCATCATACATATTGTACAGAAAGCAGAGCAAGTGAACATAGCCTATTAGAAGTCATCAAGAGAAATACATTCAGACTCTGCAACTAGTCTTATTCAGCAGCAGTCAGTATAACTAGTTAGAATATCCTATTACCAGACAATATTGCAACTTTGCAGCAGTTTCACCAGTTTACCATAAATATCATTCTGCGCTTTGCAATGTATGTTTAACTTACAGAAACAGAATATACAGTAGCAACAGTGTAACTAGTTGGAATATACTATTACCAGACAATATTGCAACTATGTAGCAGTTTCACCAGTTTACCATACATATCATTCAGCACTTAAAAAGAAAGAGTATTTCTACTTAGGATTATCATTTAGAGGAACTCTGAATCAGGTTTACTGAAATTGGGAGCAAGCAAAAACAAAAAACATAAGTTTCTAATATTCAAATATATACTATACTGGGAAAAATAAAAAAATAACTGGAAATCTACCTTAGAGAGAAATTACTGTACTACTCTATGCAAGGACAGTGAGTTTACAGTGTGGAATACAACACTGAAAAAAAATAAAAATAATACCATCACTTACTAGAGATGCTACACCTGGAGGGCTTTCAGCTGCAATTAGAGCAAATATGGCATCCAGGGCTTTTAAAACCTTTGGTGTGTTGTACCTGAGCAATCAAATGGGAGGGGGTGGGGCTTCAACTGGAATTTAAAGTTAGCAGGGGAGAATCCAAGGAACTCTGCTAAACCTAGCTAATTATCAAGGACAGCCAAAGAAATAAGGTAAACATACAGGCACCCTTGTTCAAGGACTGGAAGGTTTTTCCAAGAAAAAATATGTGTAGGAATACACCACAGGTGGAAATATGCTTACTAGTCTGCAATGGCAGCTTTTATTCTCTTTTATATTTGTATCCCCCTTTGCTCATTGTTTGCTGCACACAATGTAGCTAAAGATAAAAGCAGCTGGAGACTTTGCACCTTTGCACATTGTTGAAAACAATAATTTTCTACTTGTACTGTGGCATAATTCTGGGTGATGGTAGGATGCTCCTCAGGGCTACTGTCATACCTACCTGGGCTACATAATCTGAGAGCTCCTCCATGTCTCTTTTCATGTAGACAAGGGAGGTATGTCTCAGGTCATTCACACCCACATGTACAATGACAGAGTCATATTTGTACCTGTTGTTGAGGGACCTGAGTGCATGTGTTATATGGTGGATCCTGGCACCTGACAGGCAGCTGACTGTTACTTTCTCCTTATTCACCCTAGTGAGTAGGACATCAGTGTGCCTCACTATTGAATCACCTATGACTAGTGTGCTGGGCATGCTGTTTTTCCTTAGGGGCTTTAGTTGAGTGGCACACTGTTTAGGAGAGTTATGTGTCTCGTGATTAGTGTTGCGTTGTGGTGATCAAGTGCATTTCTGCCTTGGAGGTCTCTGCTGTTTGGGTGGATTTTTATTGAGAGCCTTCAGGAAGGTGGGTGTGTGGTTTGTGTTTTTATGTTAAGGTAGTTCTGGTGTGTGTTCTGGAGGGATATGTGTTGGCTTCATAGGTTCATAGGTAAGTACTAGGCTATCTGCCTGAGGGCATCTATAAGCCTAGCCAGACTATGTTGGCTTTTGCTGCCCCTTACATTAGTTCCCTGTGCCTCGGTCCAGCAGAGCCATTAGTTCCCTGTGCCTCTGTCCAGCAGAGCAAATGCAGTGATCCCCAGGGTAAGTTTTCTGTTTCCCATCCACTCGTCAAGGTTTCTGTTGAAGAGTGTTAGTGAGGGGCTCTGCCTAAAGTAGATTGGAATCCTGTTCCATAGCATGGGGAGTCTCTGGGATAGAAATCTATCCCTCCAGCATGTCCTATTTATCGGTGTGGTGAGGTTTAGATCCCTAGAGTGTGTGGCTCTTGGGGATTTGTTTTTTTTTTTAGGTGGAGCATGTCCATCAATTCTGGGTTGGACATGGCCTTGTATGTCAGGCAGAGATCACCTCTGAGTAACCGGTATGCAACCGAGTACAGCTGGAGTTTCTTCAGTTGGGCTGCATAGGGCATATCTTTGAGGCCAGTAATCCTCTTGGTGAGGTACTTCAGTGGTCTTTCCAGCTGTTGCAGGTGTATTGTAAGATTCATCCCAAAGGGGGTGTTGTACTCTATGATGGGTTTGATGTGTGATGAGTAGAGGGGCACAATAACCTCTTTTGTTCTAGATATGAACCCTTTTTTGATTAGGTAGGCCACATAGAAGGATTATCTAACCACCTTGGCAATATTATTATCAAAGGAGAGATTACTATCTACTTGGGTCCCCAGATCCCTTATTACATTTTCTGTATTTAGGGGACTAACATGTATGTGAAAGTTCACGGGTACTTTGTTTTTTCCAAAGGGGATGACTATGCACTTTTTGGCATTTAGCTTGAGGCCATGATTTTGACACCTGGTAGCTGTCTCAGTGAGACTCTTCTGGAGGATGTCTGGATCAGCTGGAGAGTCAATTATAGCCCCTAGTTTGCAGTCGTCTGCAAACTTGGTCAGCCATAGTCTTCCTGTGTTTGCCTGTACCTCTGAGAAGTATATACTGAACAGGAGGGGTCCCAGGACTGAGCCCTGGGGGACACCACTTGTAACTGGTTTAAAGTTGGACCTATAGCCTGCAACTCTCACTGTGTAGGTTCTATCTGTGAGCCAACTGGCAACCCATCTCATGATGTAGAAGTTTATGTTCAGGCTGGTGAGCTTGTCTATAATTCCAGAATGGATAATGGTGTTGAAAGCCTTTGCAAGGTTTAGGTAGGCTGTGTGGACCTCCTTTCCCTTGTCTAAAGCCTTGGTAACTGTCTCAAAGAAGTCCACCAGGTTTAGGAGGCATGATCTTCCCTTAACAAAGCCAAACTGGGTAGGGTCCCAATGTATCTGTTAATGAATTCCATGCTGACGCGCTCCATAGCCTTGCAGACCAGGCTAGTCAGGCTCATAGTGCGATAGTTCCTAGGGTCCATTGTGGCTGCACCTTTGTGGAGCAGAATAACTGTTGCTGTGTGCCACTCTATGGGTATGTAGCCTGTAGAGAGGCTGAGTTTGAACAGTGTGTTTAGGTGAGGGGTTAGTTCATTTTGAAGCTCATGTAAGACACAGCCTGGGACACCATCTGGTCGCATTGAAGCTGTATTTTTGGTTTTGGATTGGGCTGTTTTAACCTGTGTGTCAGTGATTGCCGGGACACTACATTCATCTGGTATGGTTATGGGCCCTTTAGTGGGAGATAGGGGGGCGAAGATTGCACTAAACCTGTCTGCCAGAATGTTGGCAATATCAGTTGGTTCAGTGTATTTTGTGCCATTCTGCACTAACTCAGAGCAGATCTGAGCATTTCCACTTAGGTTCTTGACATAGCTAAAGAACGCTTTGTGGTTATCTTTGGAGTCCTTGGCAATTTTTCTTTCAAAGCTAGACTTGGATGATTTTATGAGGGATCATAATTTCTTGCTGATACTAATCAGGGATGTCTTTCCTTCTTGGGATTTTACTCTTTTCTACACTAGTTTCCTCCTTCTATTGTATAGCTTGTTTTTGGCAGGGGTCCACCAGACTGGTTTCCTTTTCTTGGAGGAGTGAGTCTTGGTTTTGCTTGGGATAGCACAATCCATGCATTCTTGCAGGTGTTCATAAAGTGCCTTTGTAAGGGATTCAGCAGCTTGGACAGCATTGTCCTTTAGCATGGGGGCTATGAACCTTTCCACCTCAGTCTTACGTAACATGAAGTTTGCTTTTGATAAAGTTTTTCACTGTATTTTCCTTGATTGGGGTGGGGCGGAATGTGGATATCCAGAGTGATTAGTCTATGGTCTGATATAACCAGCGAGGGTTTGACCTCCGGTGTAGAACACTGGTCACTCATGTTGGTAATGACCAGGTCCAATATGTTGTCACCTCTGGTGGGGGTGTTGACCAGTTGATCCAGGGCATTCAAGTTTATAAATTCTAAGAAGCATTGGGCAAGGGAGTTAGTACTTGAGTAGTTCTCCCAGTAAATGTTTGAGTAATTGAAATCACCCAATATTAGGGTGTTTGGTAGGACCTTCATATTTTCTGTTGTCTCCAGAAACATGGAATGGGGGTCCTGGGTTATGGTGGGTGATCTGTAGCAAGCTACAATTTGAATTGCAGTTTTGCCCTTTGTTAGTTGCACATGGATGATCTCTGAGGCATTGTGCTGTGCCACTAACCTGGAGGTGTGGGTATCCTTGATGAATATGGATACACCTCACCTTTTGTGTTTCGGTCTGGGTTCTGTGGCTGAAAAGTATGGTATGAGTTATAGCCTGGTAGGACTGGGGTGCTCTCTGGAGCCTTAAACCAGGTTTCTGTTACTGCACAGATATCGATGTTCTCCATACTGAGGAGTGCCTTGAGTGCATGCATTTTGAGGTTTAGACCTCTATCATTGAGTAGCATTACCCTCAGTTTTTAATTACTTATGCTATTTACAGTGGTGGATTTGTCTTTTGAGCCTTGTCTAAAAAAGGCACTATGGGGGCGGCAAAAGCCTTGGCCAGTACTCGAAAGCCTAAGGGTGACAGGTGCAAGACATCTCTTGTGAAGCAACATGGCTTATCGAGCATGTCATCCCTGGTGGACAGATACTGGATCCCCTTTGAATGACACCAGAAACTTAGCCAATTGTTGAAATTGATCATTTTTTCTTTATACTGTGGCATCATTCTTGGTGAGGGCAGGATGATACTTGGGGTCAGAGTCATACTGGCCTAGGCTATGTGATCAGAGTGGGAGGTACATCTCAAGTCATTCACACCAACATGGACAATGACAGAGTTGTATTTGTACTTGTTCTGGAGTGAACTGAGTGCTTGTGTTATGTGACAGATCCTGGCACCCGACAGACAGCTAACAGTAACCTTCTCCTTCTCCAGTCTAGTTAGTGGGACATCAGTGTGTCTGACTATAGAGTCATCTATAACTAGTGTGTTGGGTATGTTGTTTTGCCTTAAGGGCTGTGATTGTGTGGCACACTGATTATGTGAAGTATGTGTTTCATGGTTTGTGATGGGGTGTGAAGGTTGCTTGGGTGTCTGCTTTGGAGGTCTCTGTTGCTTTTGCAGATTTTTATGTAGAGCCTCTGAGTATGTTTTTGTGTATTTATGTGTGTTATTTGCCTGTGTTGGTTTAGTAGGTCTATGTGAGACTGGTGGTGTGTTGCAAGTATTTTCCTTCTCCCCTTGACTGTCAGTTTCAGTCTTGGGTTGAGAGACCTTTGCCTCCAGTTTGGCTGTATAATTGCATATTTTGCATATATTAGTGTTTGGTGAAAGGAGGAAAGGGTTGACTGTGTACATGAGGCAGTTGTAACATTGCCTCAAAATGCCTAGATTCACCAGTTGGACTGGAGAGTTCACCTGAAACTGCCCTTTGGACATGCCTGAATAGGTAAAGTGAGCTGTTTTACTGATTAGCTGTTAGGGACGAATAGAAAGCCTTGTCCTTCTGGACAGTATAAGGGGTCTAGTGCTAGGGTTAATTAGTGCTTGCTATGAGTTTTGAGCAAGTGCTGGGCTGTGAAATTACTGGTTTGACTGCTTAAGCTGAAAGTTTGTCTAGTTCCAAGGGAAAAATTGAAGAGCAGACTTTGTGGAGCCGGGAATAATTTAACCCTAGTTAACTGGCACTGCCCGGCGGGCAAAACCACGCAAATGCAGTTTTTATAGCAGGGAAATGAAAGAGATAGAAATTAGCCCAAAATTGCCAATAAACTACTAACGTCTGGGATACAGCAAACAAGGCGCACAAATTTCAGAAAGAAACAGATCAAATAAGTAGGCACAATAAGCCTTCAACCAGAAATTCCCATCTCAGAAGGGCAGAATCTAGCCTCTCCTCCCACAAGAGTGAGACTACAAACCTTCTTAATGTAAAATAACTGGCCTGAAGCCCAAGTGCTTAAACCAGAACTAATGCGCATTTAGAATAACAGACACTGAGCCGTCAATCAGAAATTCTCAACTTAGAAAGATGTAAGCTACCTGTCCTGCCAGAACAATGCAGTCCACAAACCTTCTTAATGTAAAACAACTGGTTTGAAGCCCAAATGCTTAAACCAAAAGGCTTAGAATAACAATTATAATTTAATCAGGCTACTACCAAGCAGTAATAAATGCAGCAGAATAAACACAATTGAGTACTTTTAAGAAGAAGCACAAGCAAAATAAGGTAATAAAGTGGGAATAAACACAATTACATTAAAAGCAGATGAATAAAGTGCATTTTTTATTTTGTTTATTTTATTTTTTTGTATATATAACAACAGAAAACAAGCAAACTGATTTAAACAAATTACCCAATTAACCAGTAAAAAAACTCAAAACTGAGCCCTGTTCCAGCAGTCTTCAATCTGGCAAGTTCTAACCACACACTCCTGCCACGAAGGTGCAGGGGGACCTTCTCCAAAAAAGATGGCCTGGATTAGTGCTCAAATTATACAAACAAAGCTAGATTCAGCAGACCTGAATCTAGTCTATGCTACAGCAGACAAGGTGCAACAATATCAGAAAAAAAACAGTTCAAATAAGCAGGCACAGTAAGCCTTTAACCAGAAATTCCCAGCTCAGAAGGGTAGAATCTAGCCTCTCCTCCCACAAGAGTGCAGACCACAAACCTTCTTAATGTAAAATAACTGGCCTGGAGCCCAAGTGCTTAAACCAGAACTAATACACTTTTAGAATAACAGACAATGAGCCTTCAATCAGCAATTCCCAACTTAGAAGGATGTAAGCTACCTGTCCTGACACAACAGTGCAGACCACAAACCTTCTTAATGTAAAACAACTGCTCTGAAGCCCAAGTGCAATAACCAAAAGACAGAATAACAGTTACAGTTTAATCAGGCTACTACTAAGCAGTAATAAATGCAGCAGAATAAATACAATTGAGTACTTTTAAGAAGAGGCAAAAGCAAAATAAGGTAATAAAGTAGGAAGAAACACAAATACAGTAAAAGCAGATAAAGTGCATTTATATATATATATATATATATATATATATATATATATATATATATATATATATATAACAATAGAAAGCAATCAAACTGATTTGAACAAATTACTCAATTAACCAGTAAAAAACCTCAGAACTGAGCTCTGTTTCAGCAGTCTTCAATCAAACAAATTCAGGGCCTAAGTGGGTATGCCTACTCAAATGTTCTCTCCGCATTAGGCAGGATGAGCTAATGAGGCTAGACTAGGATAGTACTTGGATAGGGCTGAACAGATGGGAATGGTAGGAGTGTCTGAAATCAAAATATGATCTCACTGTACTCGGTTGAGTGAGCAAATGAGATGGGCCCAGGAGGAGTGTTCAAACACAAATTTACAGGAGCAGCGGTCAATTCCAAAGCCACCAAGATTTGATGGGGAAAACTAACTGCAGACAGAAAGAGACAGAGAGAGAGCTTCCAATTTTCAGTAAACAAATCAATAAGCAGATAAATGCAGTACTATTTGAACACAATATTCAATGAAACAATAAACAGAAAAAATAAAATTCAGTACTATCTTATAACACTGCAAGTCTGTACTTATCTCAGCTTGTAATAAAGTTGATGTAGGGTATGCAAAAGCTAACCAAACAGCTCCAGTATGCAACTATTCAGCAGAAATAATTTCAGAGGTAAGGGACTAAGACTTTAAGGCACAGAAAATCCCTCTAGGCTAAGACTTCTACACTGAATAACAATAAAGTGAGATGAATAAACTAACTGCAGACAGGGAGAGACAGAGAGAGAGCTTCCAATTTTCAGTAAACAAATAAATAAGCAGATAAATGCAGTACTATTTTTAACACAATATTCAATGAAACAATAAACAGAAAAAATAAAATTCAGTACTATCTTATAACACTGCAAGTTTGTACTTATCTCAGCTTGTAATAAAGGTGATGTAGGGTATGCAAAAGTTAACCAAACAGCTCCAGTATGCAACTATTCAGCAGTGTGGTGCAAGTGTTGAACTTCTCCTCCTGACCAGCTATTCCGGTCTTTGCTGGAGAGTGTGTGGGTTCCAATTTGGATATATAAGTAAGAGGAGATGGGTGTCATTGTACATGAGGCAGTTGCTACATTGTTTCAGGATGCCCAAGTTCACCAGGTTAACAGGATAAAGCACAGGGAACTGACCTTTAGGCATGCCTGGAGGGGTGGTCATTAATAATAAGTACTGGAGCTGTTTCCTTGTAGAACATTTAGTGCTAGTAGCACTTTTATGTGCTACAATAGTTGCTACAAAAATTCTGGTATGGTAAAGTACGAGACCAATAAGCTAGTAAAAGTGCAGGAGAGGAGAGAACTAGCAGATCTAAGGGAAAAATGGAAGAGCAGACCTTGGCACTTCTCAGAAGCTTACAAACAGTCCTGGATACAGCAAATGTGTATCTGGACTAGACTAATTACAGGAAAGGTGGGAGCAAGCGCAACATAGGCTTTTAAACCAGAAAGTTGAAAGAGATGGAAAAACAGCCCAAATGGCCAATAAACTACAAATTCTGGGCCAGAAACCACTCCTCTTGTAGTAGATTGGCTATCTAGTGCTTACCATTACCACTGATAAACTAGAAGGCTTCCCACCAACACAGAAAACCTTGGGGGGGGGCTCAGAAGTTTACATACAGTCTTGGATACAGTAGTTACAGTAAAGGCGGGAAAATTGCAAACACGGGCTTTTAGACCAGAAAGTTGAAGGAGATGAAAACAACTGCCCAAACGGCCAATAAACTAGAATTCCTGGGCCAGAAACCGGTTGTCTTGTAGTAGATATGCTACCTAGTGCTTACCACTCCCACTGACAAGCTAGAAGGCTTCCCTCTGACAGAGAGAGGCTTGGGGGGGGGCTCAGAAGCTTACAAACAGTCTTGGATACACTAAATCTGTATCTGGACTAGACTAGTTATAGGAAAGTTGGGAAAGAAGTGCAAAATGCAGGCTTTTAAACCAGAAAGTTGAAGGAGATGGAAAAAAGTACTCAAACAGCCAATCAACTACAATTTCTTGGCCAGAAACCACTCCTCTTGTGGTAGATAGGCTACCTAGTACTTACCACTCCCACTGATAAGCTAGAAGGCTTCCCTCAACACAGAAAGGCTTGGGGGGCTCAGAAGCTTACAAACAGTCCTGGATACAGGAAAAACTGTATCTGGACTAGACTAGCTACAGGAAAGGTGAGAAACAAGGGCAAATGCAGGCTTTTAGACCAGAATGTTGAAAGATATGGAAAAGCTGCCCAAACAGCCAACAAACTACAATTCCTTGGCCAGAAACCACTCTTGTGGTAGATAGGCTACCTAGTGCTTACCACTTCCACTGATAAGCTACAAGGCTTCCCTCCAACACAGAAAGGCTTGTGGGGTCAGAAGCTTACAAACAGTCCTGGATACAGCAAATCTGTATCTGGACAAGATTAGTTAAAGGAAAGGCAGGAAACAAGCTTAGAATTATTATTATTTTTTTATCCAGAAAAGCAGCTAAAACAGCACTAAAAAGAATTCAAGTGCAGTACAAGCTAGCACACTTGAGTATGTAGCAATATTAAAGCAATTTATTCAAACTGTATTCTGAACTGAATTCAAGTATTGTTTAATTCAACTCTGAACTGTTAGAAAATGCCAAATAATATACTTATCAGCTGAGAAGCACACTCAGTCAGAATACAAAGTAAAGTGAAAGGGAGAGAGGAGAAACAGAAGATAATTCAAGGTTAAGGGCCTAAGTGGGTTGGGCTATTAAAATGTTCTCTCTGTATTAGGTAGAATGAGCTAATGACACTAGACAGGGATAGAGCTGGGATAGAGCTGAACAGATGGGACTGGTAGGAGTGTCTGAAATCAAAATATGATCTCACTGTACTTGGTTGAGTGAGCAAATGAGATGAACCCATAAGGAGTGTTCAAACACACATTTACAGGAGGGGAAGGCAATTTCAAAGCCACCAAGATTAATACCAAAACAAGAACATGGAGAGAGGGATGGCAGGAAACTAACTGCAGAGAGACAGAGAGATCACAATATTCAATAAAGCAAATAAATATACAGAAAAATAAAATGCAGTACCAAGTTTAACACAATATTCAATGAAACAAAGAACTAAACAGAGAAATAAAATGCAGTATTATATTATAACACTGCAAGTTTGTACTTAGCTTGTAATAAAGTTGATGTATGTATATAATAGCTAACCAAACAGCTCAAATATTCAGCTATTCAGCAGAAATAAATTCAGAGATAAGTGAATAAGACTTCTAAGCACAATGAAACCCTCTAGGCTAAGAGTTCAACACAGAATATCAGTGAAGTGAGCACAATAACCCCCACTTACTGCAAAGAGACAGAAAGATCCCAATATTCAGTGAAGCAAATAAATAAACATAAAAATAAAATGCAGTACTATCTTTAACACAATATTCAATTAAGCAAATAAACAGAAAAAATAAAATGCAGTACTATCTTATAACACTGCAAGTTTGTACTTAGCTTGTAATAAAGTTGATGTAGGTATATAACAGCTAAACAAAACAGCTCAAATATTCAGTTATTCAGCAGAAATAAATTCAGAGATAAGTGACTAAGACTTAAAAGCACAGAGAAGCCCTCTATGCTAAGAGTTCAACACCAAATATCAATGAAGTGAGAACAATAACCCCCAGTTACTGCAGAGGAACATCTGTATACGCCACTCTTAAATAGCCTTAGCCATGGTCACACTTACTATTTGCATAACAGCAACATTGCAGAATAGAATTGGACACCCTTTGGTAAGGGCCTTTATAGTAGCTGATAAGGGTGGTTGGTGGCAGGTGCTGCTACTGTATAGTCTGGGCAGAAGGGGGCATAGCTGGAGAACCTGTGCCAGCCTTCTCCAGGTGTCTGCATGTTTCTATATAAATCAAATCTCAAAGTGTGTATGTGTCAGCTACTTGGGCAGGGACCAAAGCACTGGTTGGACAGAGAGGATGCTATAGGTTTTGGCTTGACCACTTGGCTGAGATCTGAGCCCTATAGCTGTGCCAGTGGGGAGTCTTATTGTGGATCTGGAGAGAAAGGGAGAAATGAGCCCCAGAGTGACTGTGCTCTTTGTGTGCTCTTAAGGGGAATCATACTTTAGTGTGTGTGTGTGTGTGTGTGTGTGTGTGTGTGTGTGTGTGTGTGTGTGTGTGTGTGTGTGTGTGTGTACTTGGGTCTATATTAAATCAGCGAATGCTTAAAAAAGTGAATGCTAATTTATTGACTCCATGTAAGTGAAAGCTTACAACCCCGAACACTTAGAACAGATTTTTTTTTTCCCCAGGGAAAAAAATAGCTGTTCCAAAAAAGGAAAAAAAAAACTTTAAAACATTACATAAAGTGGGGGGCTTTGCCCCCCACCCCCCGATGTGGGGAGCTCTGTCCCCTGCCCCCTTACTTAAATATACCAACTCTGAGATCGCACTATAGTGACAAAAATGGCAAAATAACAAGGCCGGCCAAGTGATTTCTTTCCCAGGGTAAGAATTTGCTTATATGCCGTTTTGGTATTTTGCCATTTCATGCTTTCAAGTTCGATCAAGACTCATTCGAAAGAATGCATCCTCGATCACATCTTTCACTGGTGTTAGTAGTGAGGATTGAGAATCCCTGATTACTGGGCCAGTGTACAGGCATCACACAAGGTGTACAGGGAAGCACTGCAGGAAATATGGAACCTCTGACACCCCACCTCAAGCTTCAGGGAAATGATGGAAAACCTATTACAGTGGAAAGAAAGGCATGTTTAGTATTAAGTATACTAACAACTGGAACCTTACAGAGGCTCAAAAAGGATATATTAGGGAGTGTCACAGGCATCAGCCTTTAAAATCTTACATCAGTTTTTAAATGCAATGCTACTACATGCAAGGAAACATATCTGTTTCTCACAAACCCCACGTGAGAGAAGAAGAGCTATGCAGGAATTCTTTGCAGTACCACACTTTCTGAAGTTTTGGGGGCCATGGATTGTACACACATAGAAATAAAAACCCCACCTGGGGAACAGGAAAGGAGGTACATCAGCAGCGAAGGTTTCAACTCTGTAAATTGCCAGGTTGTCTGCAATGTCCAAGGGATCATCTTGATTGTCTGTGCAGGTAACCTAGGCAGCTTCCATAACTCTCACATATGGCACACTTGTAAGCTGTACACCTGATTTCTAAGAGTGACATTCCTTAAGGACATCTAGTAATGGATACTGGTTAAACACTGGAACTCTGGTTCATGTCACCCATGAAAACCCCACACAACCACAATAAGTGAGGACACAGCAAGGCCCACACTCATACTAGGAATATTGTAGAACATGTTTTGGATTTCTGAAATCAAGGCTTCATTGCCTAGACATATTAGGAGGTGCACTACAGTATGGCACAGGCACCTCTGCTGAAATACTTACAGTTTGTGCCATGTTACACAATATAATACTCAGGAAGCAGCTTCAATAAAGAAAGCTAGGGGTTGGTCCACAGTTTTAAGGACAGCAAGCAGGGCCAGCAGCAGTAGTAGCAGCTACAGATGAGGAGTCTGAGGGAGAACCACCAGCTGCAGATGGTGCTGGTAATCAGAGGCTTACACAGTATGCCTTGGTACTGGCTAAGAGCCAAAGGATAGCATACACACGCACTACCTAGGTCAAAGCCTAAGATCCTACCAACATACAAATAGGAAAATTGATTCCTTTCAAACAGCACAACTTTACTTAACCATGTATTGGCTGTGTTCTAATGGTAACAGATAGGGACAACCCCCAAGGACACAATTTATACATGCACTAATGACAAGGTAAGTGTGGAACCAGTAATGAAAAATAAGTATGTTATAGAACAGATTGGTCTCAGTTGGAAATATGTAATATGCTCCTTGTAGAGCATTTATCTAAGGTTTACAATTATGACAGTTATATCTCCTCTGTCAGATTGTTGCTATAGTCACATACATATGACAAGCAATACTTTGCATTAAGCATTTCAATAACAAGGATCAGGTCAAGTAGACCCTAATTTGCACAACTATACTAAGAAGCAAGACTGAAGTACCTAATGCTTCCATTGCTGTTATAATAATACTAACTAAAATATAATAAGGTTCAACAATTATAGAAGCGATCACTCATAAATGAATATGAACAATAAACAAATTTTCTTCTGCAACACATATTGATAAAGGCAATATTGTGATAAGCAATCATTAGCTATCCACTGTGTGCATCAGACATATATGCAACACTAAGTCACAAAGGCATGTGCAAAGGGCAGGGCAGTCATCATTTGAACAGGGTGAGAGGGAGTGAAGAAGGAAAGGCTGATGCCAAAGAAGTGAGGGTGTGCAAGTATGAAATACATAACTTCCAGAGTGAACAGTGTTCAGGGCCAGTAACAGCAGAGGCATAGTACTCAACAGTACTGCTTAGATAGTTTGCATGTGTGTGAAGTTGTATGGGTAAGTGAAAAGCTTTTATTTCTGTGAGAGTGTGTGTGTGTGTGCGTGTGTGTGTGTGAGTGTGTGTGTGTGTGTGTGTGTGTGTGTGTGTGTGTGTGTGTGTGTGTGTGTGTGTGTGTGTGTGTGTGTGTGAACACAATGAGGCACTGTGCTATCACTACAAACTGGCATCTCTGACAGATGTTAGCCATGCATGGTAGAGTACTCAGTTCAGCGTAGTTGCTCCTGATCACAAGAACCACCTATGGCATGAGTTGCAATGCTACTTCCAAAGCCTGGCTAGAAGTCAGTGTGCTACCTGAATGTGAGTTATATCTGCTGGATGAGCTCTCCTCATGACTTCATTCAGGACCATGACCCCATGGACTACCATGCCTGGGTGTGGACATTGCAATCACTGACAGAACAGTGGATGTAGTATCACTGCAGGAGCGGGATGTTGCATGGCCATGTCTGCTAACACCAGAAGATGTAGTGGCTGTCCAGCCACATGGATATCTACTCTCCTCCAATAGATATTCTCAGACACTGTCCAATCTACTGTGTCATAGGTTCATAGGTTCATAGGTTCATACTAGGCTATCTGCCCGAGGGCATTTATTTCTCAGCTGTCTTAGTTTTTGTGGCTTACGCCACCCAGGAATCTGCCCGATTATTTTTACAGCCTCTGTCGAAAGCAGTGACACTGAGGTAATCCCTGGGGTATATCTAGCATACCCGTACTTTTTGCTCAGCCTCCTGTAGCAGTAGTGACACTGTAATCCCTGGGTCAATATCCGCATCCATTGGTCAAGATTTCTCTTGAACAAGGCCATCCCTCCAGCCGTCCCCAATAGCCCATGTGTCGAGTTTTTTCTCTCGCCTCTTGTGAGTGATGAGTATAGGGAGCTATGACCTCCCTTGATCTAGATGAGAATCCCAGGTCCCTGATAACTTGTCTGTGCTCAGTGGATTGCCACCTATTTGGTAGGTAGTAAGGGGTAACCTTGTTTTCCCGGAAAGTATATGCAGATGGATCCAAATCCATGGCTTTGCCAGAAAAGGCTTGTAATGGGCGGTAATTGGTAATTTCCAGGGCACCGCCTTTGTGTCCTCTAAGGAGTTGCCCACACAGTTCAGGATGTCACTCACATCAGAATCCACAACATTTAGTAGTCTGACTATATCTTCCAAGGCCCTAGTAAAAACATGCCTGCACATCCACTACAGCCCTACACATACATCTGGTGGCACCTAATGACACACCAGCATCAGGAGGACAGTGGACAGCAGGCCTCCACAGAACACCCCTACCAACCATCCTGTGGGGCACCATGCCTTCATGATGGCTACTATGAGAAGCAACTGGCACTTCAACCAGAGTAACCATGCTATGCTGATCAACTGTGTCACCTTCAACCTATCCTATATCAGAGGTATCTGTATCATGGGTATGCATAGGCATACTGACTGTGTCAGAAATATGAGCAGGGGATGTGGGAGTCACAACCTCAGTGTCAGACTGACCATCTGCACCTACAGATTGTGCCTCCTCATCACCTCCATCATCATCAGAGGCTACCAATAATCCAACATAAGGTGGAAGGAGTTCCACGGTGCTACTCTCAGGATCACCTATGATAACAAGCAATAAATACAGCAAATAGAAAACTGGAAAATAAAATTGATCACATAATTTCCTTACAATACAGATATGTTATTTTTTTCACAGTTGGTAAAGCACCACAAACTTTACTCTCACATAGACCTAAATCTATTTAATATACAGTACTAACAATCACCAAACATGTGCTTACCATGTGCAGGTAGTCTGGTAGCCTGCAATCCAGTAATGCCTATATTTCAGGAATGGAAAGAAAAGCAGTATGCTAAGTATCATATTGCAAATGAAACAAGAAAAAGAGAGAAATCCTCTTCACAAGTACAGGCTAAACATTTTCTCATGCAAAAATTTAGTGACCAGCTGGATTGTTCCACGCTCAAACCCAAAGCAAACTCCATTACTTCTGTATGACTAAATTCTGACTCACAGTTATCGCTTGATATATATATATATATATATATATATATATATATATATATATATATATATTAGACTTTTAGATATGTGTATATATACATATAAAAATGACAGTTGCATTTAAAATATCTGGAAGATCTGCTTGTGATACTCTGGGTCTGTTGTAAACATCTGCACCAAGGTCAGAGATTCTGGTGGAACCTTCTTTCAATATATCAAGCTATCTGGTTCTCTGGCAGTGGACAGGAACTCCTTTGTTTCAGTTATTGGTGGTTCAGTAGCAAGACCACCACTTGTAGCCACCTGTTCCTGGGCAATTGTGTCAGCCCTTTGACGCACAAATATTATCATGCCACTTGTCTAGTGTTGTATCTGGAAGTAGGTTTTCCCATGGCTTCTAACAGCAATAATGTCATTAGCCACCTGCTGCCATATTCTGGCTCAGTCAGATGGTTCATCTCTACCTCTCCTAAAAAGGAAAGGTCAATGGTTATGTAAAGTCTGGATAATGACCTGATTTTCTGCATCACTATATGGTGGCTTATGGAGTACAAATTGCTTTTTGGTTGCCATATCACTATAACTATACCCAAGTTATGACCCTCCCAAAAAAATATTAAAAATCAAATATCAGCACTGATCTAGAATAATTCGGTAATGGGGATAAATAATACAGGTTTAACTGTGTAATACATTGCAGCATTAACAATAACAATTAGAAGTGTAGCAGTAAAACTGTAACAGATCTACTGTAAATGCTGTTGAGGTCAATGAGAAATAAATCCACAAACAGAATGCATTCTTCTTTTTCTACTAACACAGATAAAAATGCCAGACCTTCCTACAGTTAAAATGAAATCAACTGCAACAACTGTGAAAATATCAAATGATATACTGACTAAAAATATATCATATAGCATTTTGTAGCATGCTTTTTGTAATGCAGCCATGACTGTGCCAAAAGAAAAGGATAAAAGAAAAACATGTAAGATAATAAAACTGCTTTTCAGTGATCACTACACTTCACCTTCTAATGTTAAACTAAAAGTATTAATTAAGAAATAGCAATACACATATTAACAATACACTAATGTAGAAAATAATTCTCCCAAAGTGTTGTTTTTTTCTAGCAGTCTCAAGCTCTGTGTTCAAACTAATCTCCCCAGTATGATACATGGATATTGGCTATATGATTACCTTTATATAGTGCAAAGTCAGCCATGTGATCACTGTGAGTTGCAAATGGAGTGTGAAATCATTAGAATTCCAGAGTACCACAATCTGCACTAAGGAAATGTAAACATGGTGTAAGGACCTACATGATTACATGTGCATCCCTGAGCAATGCAAAGATGAGCATTGAGAAGTGTTCACTGCTAATGGCTTGCTGGTGTCTACAATTACTCTAACTGCAGTAACAATCATGGTTTTGTAATCTTCCTTCTTTGATGTACACCTAATGAGTGCATGTCAGGAAGAAGAAGAGACTTTTCAAAAATTCTGAAAGTACATTGAGTGATTTAGGAGATTGATAGTCCTAACGTTCAAATGCTGGCTTTAATGACCACAGTTACCCCTCAGTAAAAATGTCCACATTAAAGGGAGTTCTTTAAGCATTAGTAAAGATAACGTGTGGCAATAAAATAGAATTGCTATTGTGAAAGCATAGATAATGGAATGAGGCACCACACAGAAAGAAAGGGATGCACCTGCAGTGTTTGCAGTCTTTGTTTAATATTGTGTGAGTACATGGCAATGCTGTTTGCAATATCCCAATCATCCAGGCATTCACTGACAAAAGTGAACAAAACAACTTTCATAACTTGATACAATGTTACATTATCATTATGTCTAAACTCTTTTTCACCTGTATATATATATATATATATATATATATATATATATATATATATATATATATATATATATATATATATATCTTTTTTCTGTGGATACTCTGGGAAATACTGTTAAATGATTGTTTTCAATACAATTGTTTGAGGATTCATTCCATATAGGTACCTGTTGCAAGGTAGCACATTTGCATAAACATGTCAAATGTATATTTAAAGTATTTGAGCTACATTTATTTATTTATTTTTGTCTTGTATCACTTGCATACTGTTTGCATTCTGCACTATTGATTGGCAGCATTCAATGGCATTGAACTGCATTTCGCTCCCAAAGTTAATAATTGACAAATTTTGTTTGGACTGCCATCAATAGCATAATTAAAACTGACATTGTTGTGCTTTCCTCAGTAGTCTGAATAGTACTGAGTGAAGAAATTAAAGTTGTCACACTCCTGTCTGTGTGGTATAAGGGGTAAAGGAATTAAGCTTAGAGAAACAATACAGGTGATGCAGGAATCAAAAACCTTTTCTAGATCATTTTACTAAGGGACTTCATACTAAATCTTGACACTCATTTTGTTGTATGAAAGTGTTGATGTGTGAAACTTAAGTAGGATCACTACTGGGTAAAACTGACAGACAGATAAGTCATTAGAAATTATGTAAACAGGAATCATGTGTGCTGTGTGAACAATGAAAGTAGGTTTGCTGTTCGCTGTGCCCTTCTCCATTCCCATGGCATTATCTAAAGTCCTGATATTGTGAGAAATACATGATAGTACTGATTTGGCAAATGGATGTGAGAGAGCTGAATGTATCATTGTAATGCATTGCTAGCTGTGCTCATTGCTACATATACAGTGTGACTCATTTCATGTGTTTTCAAGGTTTTACTTCTCCAAGGCTGTTTTAATGCTTCAAATAAATATTGCCCTCTGTGCTACTTGGTGGCATGAAAGTCACTGTCATGGCTTACATAGAAAAGTGAACAATTTAGTTAAGGCTGTGATGCTGCCAACCCAGTTAGCTGGAATTTTGTAAACAATTCTATGTCATTTGTGAATATTGCTATGATTTATACAGAACTGTATGTTATGTACAAACATGCAAAGAGACGTAATATGCAGAACTTCAATTGGCCTGGAATTTCCAGCGATGTAACAGAGTACTGCAGGACATGTGAGCAGTGCCAAAAAACAGGCAAGGCAGGAGACAAGGGGAAAGCTCCTTTAATGACTTTGCCTGTGATTGAGGAGCCATATTAGAGGGTAGCTATGGATATTGTGGGGCCTCTGAGTACCCCAAGTTCCCCAGGGAAAATGTATATCCTAGTGGTAGCAGATTATGCTACCAGATACCCTGAGACAGTGGCTCTGTCCTCCATTGAGGCAGAAAAGGTGGCAAATACTTTGTGAGAGATTTTCAACAGGGTAGGTTTCTCAAAGGAAATACTGACTGACAGAGGTGCCAATTTCATATTAGACTTGGTGGCTTGTCTGTGGAAGCACAGTGGGGTGAGGCATCTAAAGAACACCCACTACCATCCCCAGACTGATGGTTTTGTTGAGAGGTGAAACTCTACACTCAAGTCCATGCTATGGGCATTTGCAGACCAGTTTAAGAGGGACTGGAACAAATATCTGCCTCATCTGTTGTTTGCTTACAGACAGGTGCCCCAAAAATCCACAGGTTTTTTACACTTTGAGTTGTTATATGGGCATAGGGTGAGGGGACCTCTAAATTTGATTCAAGGTGAGTGGGAGGGTGAGTTTGTATCCCACAAGGAGTTTGTTGTGACATATGTCTTAAACCTCAGGACAAGGCTCAGGGAACACATGGGCTTGACCCAGGATAACCTGGTAGAAGCCCAACAGCAGAAAAAGATCTGGTATGACAGGAATGCTCAAGCTAGAGAATATGCTGTAGGGCAGCAGGTAATGGTTTTCATTCCTGTCAGACACAACAAGCTGCAGGCAGCTTTGGAGGGACCCTACAATGTGGTAAGGAAGGTCCGGGATGTTAACTACATGGTAGAACTGCTAGGCAGGAGGCAGGGGTACAAATTGTACCATGTTTACATGATGAAACCTTACCATGATAGGAAGGCCCTTGTGCTGAGTATTTGCAGTGGATTGCAGAGATGTCTGAGGAGGATCTCGTGACTGATCTCCTCATAGGGGCTTGGACTGACACCTCAGTGGAAGGGGATGCAATGTCCCAGCAGCTATTCCCTACCCAGGTTCGAGAAATCCTAGCAGTGCTACAGGAGTATGGGGACATTTTCACTTGAAAATCAGGGTGCATCCACCCGGTGCAGCACCATGTGGATACAGTACCCCAAAGGCCTATTAAGCAGGCCCCATATAAGGAGCCTGAGAGAGTCAAACAGAGTCTGAGGGAGGAGATGCAGGAAATGTTGGAACTAGGGGTAATTCAGGAGTCCAGCAGTACCTGGGCCTCCCCAGTGGTACTGGTACCAAAGAAGGATGGCAGCACCAAGTTCTGTGTGGACTACAGGACATTAAATAGTCACACAGAGTCAGATGCCTACCCTGTGCCTAGAATAAATGAAGCCCTAGAGCAGCTGAGTGGGCTAAGTACCTTACCACCATTGATCTTACCATGGGTAGGTGCCATTGACTCCCAGAGACTATAGAGAGGTCAGCCTTTGTGACTCCTTTTGGCATGTATGAGTTCACGGAGATGCCCTTTGTGATAAAAAATGCCCCATCGACTTTCCAGAGGCTGGTAGATCATACCCTAGCAGAAGCAGGAGATTTTGCACTTGCTTACCTTGATGATATTGCCATCTACAGCCATTCCTGGCATGAGCACCTTCAGCATGTCAGGGAGGTGCTGGGCAGATTACAGAGGGTGGGGTTGACCATTAAGCCCAGCAAATCTCAGGTGGGTATGGCAGAGGTCTCCTACTTGAGACATAGAGTGGGTAGTAGTAAGATCAGGTCAGAACCTGCCAAAGTGGAAGTCATTTGGGCATGACCTGCCCTTGTTACTAAAAAGCAGGTGAGGGCATTCTTAGGGCAGCAGGATACTACAGAAAGTTAATTCTCAGTTATAGCAGTATAGCTGCTCCCCTCACAGACCTGACATGGAAAAACAGGCCAGATAAGGTAGTGTGGACCCCTTCATGTGAGCAGGCATTCCAGAAGCTTAAAGGAGCTTTGGGAGGACCCCCTGTGTTAGCCAGTCCAGATTACAGCAAATAATTTGTTGTGCAGGTGGATGCTTCAAACCATGGGGTGGGAGCTGTACTTAACCAGGTTTCCTCAGAGAGAGAAGAGCACCCAGTGGTATATCTCAGCCATAGGCTCCAACCCACAGAGGATTGTTATGCAGCTGTAGAAAAGGAATGCCTAGTCATAGTGTGGACACTGTAGAAACTTCAGCCTTATCTGTATGGAAGGAAATTCACTGTAGTCACAGACCACAATCCCTTAACATGGCTACATTGAGCCAGCCAGCAAAATGCCACATTACTAAGATGGAGCCTAGGGTTGCAAGCATATGATATGACAGTGCAGCATCACAGTGGGGTTAGCAATTCCAGTGCAGATGGGCTCTCAAGACAGGGAATGGGGTAAGGTATTCCCAGATTGGCTCAACCCTCTCAAGCAATGTTTCTCAAGGGGTACTTGAAAAACTAGCTTGAGTTTTCGGGGGAGTGGTTGTGAAATTGTGATGCTGCCAGCCCAGCTAGCTGGAATTGTGTTAATAATTCTATGTCATTTGTGAATATTGCTATGATTTATACAGAACCATATGTTATGTACTGAGCTTCAAGAATGTAACCACAGTGTACGCTACTGGAAAAGAACAGAAATGTATATAAGCTATATACCTGTGCAAATGTATGTTTCAATACTAGACGTTGGAACATACAGAGTTAACTTGCAAAACTTCAAGTAAATAAGTTGGAATCAAAATGTTTTATGGTTGTGTTAACTCCCAGTTTCAATGCACACACGATTCCTATTTACATAATTTCTAATGACTTATCTGTCTGTCAGTTTTACCCAGTAGTGATCCTACTTAAGTTTCACACATCAACACTTTCATACAACAAAATGAGTGTCAAGATTTAGTATGAAGCCCCTTAGTAAAATGATCTAGATCTGGAGCTATAAGTTTTTCTATTGCCTTGAAAGTAATTCTAATTATTAGATTTAAAATGTAAAGTGTTTTATTGCTTCCTAGCAGCTGCACATCTGAGAGATATGTATTTCTCACACAGAGATGATAAAATTCTGTTGATATCTGTTAGCCTGGGAACTGAAGGCAGATGACAAAGAGTGATGTCATCCAAGTTGGCCTAGCAGTAATGTTTGATAATAATTTAAGAACTGTCTCAGAGAAAGACTGTGCATTTTGTATCTTGTCTTGGACCTAGAAAGATCCTTTCCACACTTCTGCCTGTGTGTTGCTCTGTAAGTAAGATTTAGGCATAGTATTTCTTTTAGAGATAGATAGGAATATAGTAAAGATTAGTCTAGATGTTTCTGTATTCATTTGAGACTCTCCTGCTATGTTGTTTTAAATATTTCCTGTGATTCTGAACTCTGAAGTGACGGTGTTTGTTACTGAATATTGTTTTGTTCTTTTATTATTTACTATTAAATATCTTTAAACCTATCTTTGTGGTTGATGTTTGTGAAACATATTTAAGTTCTTAAATTACTTGCATATGTATTTGGTGACACTGCACAAGCCACTCCTAAATAGTCTTAGTATTAGTCACACTTACCATTTGGATAATAGTAACATTGCACAGTAGGATTAGTGGCAGTGATAACTACCGTATAGTCTGAGCAGAAGGGGGCATAGCTAGTAAACATGGGCCAGCATTCCCCAGGTGTGTGTGTGTGTGTGTGTGTGTGTGTGTGTGTGTGTGTGTGTGTGTGTGTGTGTGTGTGTGTGTGTCTGTGTGTATAAATCAAATCTCAAAGTGTGCATGTGTCAGCTACTTGGGGAGGGACACGAAGCACTGGTTGGACAGAGATGGTGCTGGAGATCTTGGCTCGACCCCTCAGCTAATATCTTAACTGAATAGCTGTGCCATTGAGGAGTCTGATTGGGGATCTGGAAAAAGAGGGAGAAACCAGCCCCAGACTGACTGTGATCTCTGTGTGCTCTTAAAGTAAATTGTACTTTACTGCATGTGTACTTGTCATCCTCGTAATGTGTGCATTCTCACTGGTGTTAGTGGTGAGGATTGAGGCTGCTTGAGTACTGGGCCAGTGCAGGGGCATTACAAAGGCTACCTTAGGTAGTGCAAACTAACCTGGTGGCATTGTGTGGCCATCAGCAGATACTCAGGGAAAAATATATCTGACAGGTAACTTTCTCTTTAGCCCAAGGTTTAAGTGCAGTTAGCTTAGAGATAAAGGACATCTGACACATGGTACAAACCCACTGAAATGATACTTTTACAGTGGGCTATCTGAGTGCATATTTAATCATATTTTGTGATATCCTTGTATTGTTGTTTAAAAATCACCTGTTGTCACTATTTCTAACAACATGCGGTTATTAGTCTGTCCACTTTTACATTATTTGTCATTAACTACCAATCTGATAATGTGTCAACAAAGTACATATCTGATGTTGCAAGGAGATGTGAGAAGGAAGATGTTTTCACTTGAATGCACTTCTTGCTTTGGTCAGTGCTACACATACCCATTCAATGCATTTAATTTACTTTCTGTATTTGTATCTATCATATATTTATTTTCTAATGTCTTTTCCATTTGCTCTCCATATAGTAGCACACAAATAGGATTCACTGTCTTAGGAAAAAATTGAAAACTTTAGGTTAGGCAGCCTTAGGCAGAGTACAAATGCCTGGCTTCATTGAGCAGACATCTGCAACATGGACAGTTTTTCATAAAATGCACCTCACAGATGTCAAATTCTGTGGTACAAGGTGTAACTGAAGTGAATTATAAAATAAGGTACATGAAGCATTGTATAAATTGTGTTTAGAGATCATATTGCAATTATTCACAATATGTACTGTTTTACTTCTGTTTAAGGTACATTTCTTCTCCGCTTGGCAGCATGCAAACATGGTTCACTATCTGTGGAAAAAAAGTGAAAAATTTAGTTTAGGCTGCCTTAGTTAGTGCAAACATGCCTGACAATAGTGCACTTTTCTCAGCGCTCTGGACAGTACTGAGTGGAAAAAACATAGGTCTATATTAAATTAGCAAATGCTTAAAAATGCAAACACTGATTTATCAACCCCATGTAAGTGGAAGCTTGCAATCCTGAACACTTAGAGCAGCGAATTTTTTCCGTGGGAAAAAAATCACTGTTCCAAAAAAGAAAAAGAAAAAACTTTAAAACATTACAAAGACACCCCCCCTACTTAAATATACCAATTCCGAGATCTCACTAAAGTGATGAAAATGGCAAAATAACAAAGGCGGCCAAGGGATTTCTTTCCGGGGGAAAGAATTTGCTTATATGACATTTCGGTATTTTTGCCGTTTTGTTAGAAAAATGTATAATAGCAATATGCATGCTTAGTGCATTCAAGGCTTAAAAGGGTTAATACATTTATTCTGTTCATGTTGTATGAATTTGCACAGCTACTAGAAACCTTAATAAGAGACACTTTATTCTGCTTATGCCATGAAAATATGTGCAGCTATTAGAAACTTTAATAAGAGACATTTTATTCTGCTTATGCCATGAGAAAATGTGCAGCTGCTAGAAGCCCGGATAAAGTGAATAATAGATGTTTGAAAAGCTTAAACCATAGTCAGCATTACTTGTACCAAAGCTAGAAATGCACCTTGAATCTAGACAAAATGTAACACATGTATTAGAACTGTACAATTGAAGTACTGAAGAACCAAGGAGGGCTAAAATAAGCCCAAGGCCAGGTTGTTTTTCTCAAATGTTTTTGCAAGAGAGCAATAATTTGACCATGTCAGCAATAAGTCTGGTAACATTTTCTGTGTAATATACAGAAAGCTGTGTCTGACTACATCAGCAGTAGATTGGTAACATTTTCTGTGTGACATGAAGAGAACTGTATAAGAATAACATACTAAACTCCAGAAAATTAGACAGACCTTGTACCTACATGCTTTGTCTCCTTGCTGCAAGTAATAAAGGGTGCCTTGCTTGAACCTAACATGCATTGGTCTTTGAAGTTTTTCTTTTACAGATTGGCCCTTCAAGCCAGAACCCTCTCTTCACCTCGGATCAGACGGCCAGGTGGCTGAAACCGTACGGGGAAGAAACCAAATCGGTTCCTCTTATATGTAAAGTCCTCCGACTGAATTGTCGTCAAAAGAGGCCAGCCACTTTCTGATCTGTGACTGAAGGACGGGTCTCCCGTGATCAATCACATGGGCTCAGGTAAGGTGAATCTACTTTTTTCTGTTTCAGGATCAGGGACTGGATATGTATTGTTTATTGCCAGATTGTATTTTTCTTACAGTCAGGGATATAAAAAAAAAGGTATTGTCTTGTCATAGATCTGGTGAAACAGAGTAGTAGACTTTAGGCAGTCATTCTGAAGAGACTATAACAAAATCCGTGGTACACGTTAAACTAGAGAGGTTACATAACAAAAACAAAATGGGTAATAATTGCACAAAAACACCCCATAACCCGCCGTTAACGGAAGACGCAAAATATATGCAGTCGCAGCACGCTGATAATATTAGATATTTTTCAAAATGGGTTAATAAGTATGAATTTGACGGAAAATTAGAAAAATCCTCACTTATCAAACTTATCAAACAACTCAAAAATGATTCTAAGGGTCAGGTAAAAAAACAACGACGGTTAGGAATTCCTCAGGCACACAGGTGGCTGGAGAAAGTAAACCATAGGGACCAAAAGAACAAAGATTCAAAAGCAATGTTTTTAGATAGGGAGGATAACAATTTAGTAATAGCATCAGCACCTCCACCTCCCTTACCAGAATATGAAGTGAGTGAAAAAATCAGTCCGCCCCCACTATATCCTGCGGTTACTGGAAACAGAGACATTATAAAACTGAAACTAACTAAAATCAGAGATCCCATCGGGACCAGGTCCCGGACAAAGGCAAGTAATTCAGAGGAAGGTATCGAATTATGGCAAATGGTTAAGAATTCATGATCTACAGAAGAGGAAGAAATATGCCCGCTTATAGAAGTACCCAATCCTCAGGCAGGTCAGGACAATCAGGACCCAACCATTCTAGTATATAGACCTTGGACTTCGGAAGATATCCAGAAAGCCACGGAGGGAATTCCCCACCCAAAAATTAATTTCAGAAAATTCCCGGAAGACTTACAAGGAATGAGGTTAAGTTATAACTTAAATGGAGAAGAAATAGAAAAGGTAGTTAGACAGACTGTAGGGCCAGATTGGTACATGTTTGTGGCAACTGGAATCCTTGTGGCACTGCACAAAGACCCCTCCCACATAGCAGCACAGAGTTAGACACTAGAGTAAAAGGTGTTACAGACCACATCTATGAAAACTGGAAACCTAGGGCAGACTGGACTTGCATTAATCAGTGCATCCAACAAGAAGGTGAAACAATTGACCGATACTATGCTAGATTGCTAGAATGTTTTAATAACCATTGTGGAATGCAGGTTCTCGAAGATCGAACACAAGATTCCCCATATGAACAGCAGTTAAAGAATGCATTTTTAAAAGGCAGTAGTATGCCTATAAGCAGTTTCATTATGAAACACATGGTAGACCATCATACAATCATTACTTGAATATGCTAGGCATGCCGAAAGGCATTTTAATAGCAAAAAGAAAAAGAAGGCTCAAGTATTTTCTGTAGAAGAACGAGCAGAAGTTTATTTAGTACAGTCTGGGAAAAAGGGCAAAAAAAATGCACAGGGAAACAAGCAGTCTGATCAGCGATCAGAGGACTTTGAAGGGCGTAAGAAAAGGGGAGAATGTTTTAAATGTAGTAAAAAGGGGCATTTGGCAAGGGATTGCAGGAAAAATAAGAAGGCAACAATGGAAGACAAGGAAGGTGAGGACTGACTATATGATAGTCAAGAATCACTAGAAGGGGCCAGTAGAGAAAGGACAAATGAGAATGTGAAAGAGGGAGAAGAGGAAGTGCAGGAAGTTAGTGACAATGAAGAAGACGAAATATTAGACCCAGCTTTATTGAGCTTGGAACTCTATTTAGCAGACACGAAACCAGAAGTTACACTTTTGGTGGAAGGGAGGGAGGTCAAATTTTTGTGTGACTCAGGGGCATCACGGACTCTGATACACCACTCCAAATTGCCAGAAAACCCAGAGTCACCTGATTACATACTGGTCAAAGCAGCTAACGGACAGCTGTATCGGGAGCCTCTCTCCCGTAACATTGCAATAACTGATCCAGTTTCAGGATTGACACAAAAAAGCAAAATTGTAGTTTCTGCAAAATGCCCAGTAAATCTCTTAGGCAGGGATCTCATGCACCTATTTGGTATAACAGTAGTCCCAACCATGCAGGGTATGGAAGTACTGCGACAGACTAACACCTTTGTTGTGCAATCGGGGGGGTGAAATGTCTTATTGGTACTGCCAGGACTTGGTTACGACTGGTCCAGGGACTGTGACCAAGGAACTAATGAACATAGCCATCAGCAAGTTTCCCTCCCTTGACCTTGATAAGCAACACTTGTTGCACTGTCCCTTGTATTTTTGTAGCACACCAGGACCTGATAAGGAATATGAGAAAGAATTATTTGAAAATCATATGAATAGATTGGTATTGCGTAATTTGTACTGGGATGCAGAAGGGAATAGTGTAGCCAGCTGTTCACTGAAGAGTTTTTCACTCTTTATAAATCTAATCGATTACCACATGTTAGCTTAACCAAAAACAAAAAATATAAAATGGGCAGACCTAGGGGAGAAAGTCGCGAGATGGGAGAAACAAACAGAACTGGAACTGTCAGGACAAGGAATACAAGTGCAAAAATTGAATTGGGTAACTCAGACCAACCCAGCTGTGCACTTACATTCTTGCGAAGACAGCTGATGGATACTCCTACTAAAGGAGGAAGAAAACGCCTTGCGAGATATACCAGAGACTCTCTGGTCGACAGGAAAATCAGATGTAGGACTCATTCGTACAGCAGGGCCAGTTACTATCACACCAAAGTCAGCATTCAGACCACAAAAGAGACAGTATCCCTTAAGAAAAGATGCAGAGACAGGGATAAAGCCTATTATAGTAGCATTACTTAAAGGAGGGATACTAGTGGAATCTCCTGATTCACCATGTAACACACCCTTATTTTCAGTTAAAAAAGCCAATGGAGAATGGCGTATGGTTCAGGATTTACAAGCAGTAAATGATGCAGTAATACCAAGGGCACCCATAGTGCCAGATCCACACACCCTGTTAAATGATTTAAAACCTCAACAAAAGTATTTTTCTGTGGTAGACATTAGCAACGCATTCTTTTTGATACCGATACACCCTGATAGCCAGTATTGGTTTGCATTTACATTTCAGGGAAAAAGATACACATATACGCACCTACCACAGGGATATTGTGAAAGTCCAATGATATTCTCACAAGAAATGGCAAGCAACGTGGTGGGATTCAACCCACCAAAATGTAGTCAGGTTTTACTTTATGTTGATGACATTTTGTTGGCGGACCCCACCCTGTAGTATTGCAGGGAAGATACCATAGCACTTCTACGATTTTTAGCCACTGAGGGACATAAGGTAAACAAAGACAAACTGCAGCTCTGGAAATAACAGGTTAAATACCTAGGATATGTAATATCCAAGGAAGGTAGAACACTAGATGAGGACAGAAAAGTAGCAATTTTGCAAGCACCAAAACCCACTACCAAGAAGGAAATGATGTCCTTCCTGGGTACAACTAATTTTTGTCAAAGCTGGATTCCAAACTATGCCTTGGAATCTGAACCCTTAACTGACCTCATATATAAGATGCCTATGGCAGTGCAGGATTTGTTACAATGGACACCAGAGGCAGAATCTGCCTTTTGTAAACTAAAGCAATTAATAGCATCCTCACTAGTTCTGGGACTGCCAAAGTATCATAAGTGTTTTTTCCAGACTGTAGATTGCAAGAAGGGTTATATGACATCAGTACTAACATAACAGCATAGGGATAAGCAACTCTCCATTGCTTACTATTCATCACAACTAGACCCAGTGGCAAGGTCCTTACCCCACTGTGTACAAGCCGTAGTCGCAGCAGTGATGGCAGTACAGGCTTCAGCCTCAGTAGTCTTGTTCCACCCTCTCACTTTGAGAGTACCCCATGCAGTCACATTCATTTTACTGCAAGAAAAGGTGGCATATCTTTCTGCTGCTAGGCATCTTTCCTGCATGACTATATTATTGAGCCAACCTAATATGGCAATTGAACGATGCACAACTCTGAACCCTTCTACTCTGCTCCCGACTCCTGCAGATGGCACGCCGCACCACTGCCTGCAGGTAATCGAGCAAAAGACATTACCTAGAAAAGACCTCACAGATGTTCCCTTGGATGATGCTGAGGTAACATACTATGTGGATGGCTCATGCAAGAGGGGTCCTGCAGGACAGAACCTAGTAGGATATGCAGTAGTTTCTAATACTGAGGTTATAGAAGCAAAATCCTTACCGCACAATTTATCTGCACAAGCAGCAGAACTGATTGCCCTAACACGAGCATGTACCTTAGCAAAGGGTAAATGTGTAAACATTTTTACGGATAGCCAGTACGCTTTCTCCACTGTACATGCATTTGCACAACAGTGGAAAAAATGAGGAATGACAACATCTACTGGCAAACCTATAAATCATGCACAGTTTATTTTATGTCTTTTAGAATCTATTCAATTACCTCAGAAAGTGGCCATTTGCAAATGTGCAGCTCACACCAAGCAACAAGATAGGATTTCAAAAGGTAATGCAAGAGCTGATACAGCTGTGAAACAAGCAGCCACAGAAGTATTTCTTTTAACTGAGGAATTACAACCCTCTGAAACTCTAAATCTAGATATGTTAAAAACAATGCAGACACTCACTACACGAGTTGAAAAACAACGATGGATAAAACGAGGAGCAATCCTCAAAAAGGGGCTGTACATCTCTAAAGAAGGAAAACCGATACTACCCTCTAATTTGTTTCGCTATGCGGCATTGTTGAGCCATGGGCAGTGCCATGTCTTAACAGTAGGGATGATACAGCTGGTGAACCAGGTGTTCACAATGTACGGATTTACAAACTACTCTAAAACATTTTGTTTAATGTGTCAGATTTGTAATAAACATCATTCACAAGGGGCGATAAAGCCCAACTCCCACACCACCATATCCATTTCACACTATCTGTATGGATTTCATAGAATTGAACAAATGTGAGAATAAGAAGTATTGCCTTGTCATTATAGATATGTTTTCCAGGTGGGTGGAAGCTTTTCCAACCAAAAATCCAGATGCAGCTACAGTGGCAAAAGTACTTGTCAAGGAAATTATTCCTAGGTTTGGCATTCCGGAGAGAATCTATAGTGACAATGGTACACACTTTGTAAATCAAACCATGCAGCAGTTGAGCAAGTATTTTGGTATTTCTTTAAAAAATCATTGTGCATATCATCCGCAGTCTGCAGGGCTGGTTGAAAGGCATAGTGGTATACTGAAAAGCAAATTGAGGAAATTAATAGCTGAGACAGGGAAAAATTGGTTATATTGTTTACCCCTGGCACTGTTGAACATGAGAACTGTTCCTACAGCAAAAGGACTGACTCCTTTTGAAAAACTGTTTGGAAGGGCTTATTATGCACCCCAGTGGAAACCTCTCATGTCATCAGACCAGGAAGCTGATTTTACACTAGCTGAATATATGAAAAAGTTGTTGAATTCTAAACATCTGTTGCAGTCTAATTTTGTTTCAGACCAAAAACCAACCGAAACATCGCAAGTGACAGTGACACCAGGAGACTGGGTATGGATTAAAATCGTGAAGTGAAAGAACCGGGCATCGCCAAGGTGGGAAGGTCCCTACCAGGTGCTTCTTTTGACATGTACTGCAGTCAAGATAGCAGAACAAGCTTCATGGATACACCTGATGCACTGCAAGCTGGTAAAAAACTTCGAGTTGGACAAAGATCTTGCTTCTCCATCGGGACTTTAAGCACAAAAGTCTGGCTACAAAGGGGGGTTAGATCAATACGAACTGATCCATCTCAAATCCAGTGAAACAATCATTGGTGCTTAAGGTCCTATAGGGCAGAGAGTAAGATCACGTGTCCTAAGTGAAGATGACGGACTCAAGTAAGATGCAAATACACTTACTTGTAAGAACCAGAGAAAACGGAAATGCAGAACAACCGTTTCCACAGAAGTATTACATGACCATCCTGTTGACCGTATTGGTAACAATAATCTTTTTTATTATGGCCATTTCTTTTCTCAGTCATGCAAGTAAAGTTAAATAAGCGTGCAGAATGGCACCCGAACTTCAATACCTACCAGGCAATCAAATATGTGTATGCTGAAACCTTTAATGTCTCGAATTGCTGGATCTGCACAGCTCTACCAACAGCATATGGGGGGTTACTGCTAACTTCAGTTCCCCTAGGGGCTAATAAGACCTGGGAAAACCTAATTCATGATACATCAAATGTCACATCAGAAGATAAAATAGCAGTGCACTTGTCTATTCGTCAGAATGGAACCGTGTGTTTTTATAAGAATGATACAGTAAAGGTGGGATGGAGCTATTGCAATGTAACAGTTCCCTATAGATGCTGCACTAAATCTAATAACGAATTCTATTGCAACACGAGCTATGATTCATTTGTTGAACTGTTGCATAGGACAATCGAAGAAGTAAAACATGATGCTGTCCTCTACAAACAACTGTTCATAATTGACAGAAAAATGTTTTACACAGGACAAGGGTATGTTTATAGTAAAGTTACTACTAAAGTGGAAGATTGTTACTTTGTATGCGGAAGAAAAGCATATAAATGGCTACCCGAAAACTGGTTCGGTAGTTGTTTTTTGGGGTACAAGGTTCCGGCCATATGACACACAGCAGTTTTACCTCAAGGGAAAATTTGGAATGTCTGAGAAATCAAGAATCCTGTCAATCCAGTGGGATGAATCAATGCACCTTGGAAATACCATCGTAACTTAGGCCCTAAGAATAACAACGGACTGTCGCACATGGATCTGAGTGATACCGCCATATCATGGGCAGGCATATAACCAGCATATGGAGCAACAAAATCAATCTGGGAACTGAGAAAATTGTCTAAACTTCTCGAAATAATGAGTAATGCAACCTTTTCTGCCTTAGAATTAGTAACCGATGAACTGACTGCCATGAGAACAGTGGTGCTTCAAAATCGCATGGCTCTTGACTTCACCCTGGCGGTGAAAGGAGGTACATGCACTTTAATCCAGGAGGAGTGCTGTTCATACATTCCAGACTACAAACATGAGATAGACAACCATCTTGAGGTAATTCAGCAGGTGTCAACCATGACCAAACCGGGAGCAATTCCATTGACTGACTTTTTTCAGAAATGGTTTGGGGGTTGGGGCAGCATCATGATGAACATTCTGATTGCCATCTGTGTAGAGATAGCCCTACTGATGGTGTGTGGGTGCTGCTGCATCCCCTGCATAAAAGGACTAGTTAAAAATTTTGTAGACATTTCAGTTTCAGAAACTTTGTACCAGGAAGCCGAACTCGAAGAATTACTCAAAACTGAAAAATGCTTTCATGAGTTTAAACTAAATGATTCTCTAACTGCAAATCCTGAGTAGGAAGAGGTTAAGGGAAGAAAGACTGTTTATGCTTGTTTTGAAAGTAGAATAAAGTATTAAAAGGGGGGAAATGTTAGAAAAATGTATAATAGCAATATGCATGCTTAGTGCATTCAAGGCTTAAAAGGGTTAATACATTTATTCTGTTCATGTTGTATGAATTTGCACAGTTACTAGAAACCTTAATAAGAGACACTTTATTCTGCTTATGCCATGAAAATATGTGCAGCTATTAGAAACTTTAATAAGAGACATTTTATTCTGCTTATGCCATGAGAAAATGTGCAGCTGCTAGAAGCCCTGATAAAGAGAACAATAGATGTTTGAAAAGCTTAAACCATAGTCAGCATTACTTGTACCAAAGCTAGAAATGTACCTTGAATCTAGACAAAATGTAACACATGTATTAGAACTGTACAATTGAAGTACTGAAGAACCAAGGAGGGCTAAAATAAGCCCAAGGCCAGGTTGTTTTTCTCAAATGTTTTTGCAAGACAGCAATAATTTGACAATGTCAGCAATAAGTCTGGTAACATTTTCTGTGCAATATACAGAAAGCTGTGTCTGACTACGGTCAGCAGTAGATTGGTAACATTTTCTGTGTGACATGAAGAGAACTGTATAAGAATAACATACTAAACTCCAGAAAATTAGACAAACCTTGTACCTACATGCTTTGTCTCCTTGCTGCAAGTAATAAAGGGTGCCTTGCTTGAACCTAACGTGCATTGGTCTTTGAAGTTTTTCTTTTACACGTTTCATGCTTTCAAGTTTGATTGCGTCTTCGATCATATAATAGAGAACCAAAAATTCCACCTCCCATAGAACAATCTCTACATATTAAGGGGTCAGTGCAGTGACTTTAGATTAAAAAAACACCCCTGGTTAAGGGTTGGAATCTAACTAGAAGATACTTTTTACAAAGAGTGTAGGAAGCCCATTCCTTACATTTTGTTTAGGGCTGTAACACTAAAGAAAATTGATTATGCCAAACCTTTTCCTTGCATGCAATTTATCAGTAAACCTTGCATAATGAAACCTGTTCTATTTAGTAGCATATATCATTAATGTTTCACATATAACCTCAACCTAATGTGTGTCCAGTTTCTTACACATGATAATTATGATATTTAATATAAAATTCAGTTGCATATGTAAGTTGGGCACAGTACTTTTGTTATAATCATCATGATTCATCACGTCCCAAATATGTATTTAGTACAATTATGTCTTGTGAAACATGTATGTAACATAATCCAACTTGTATTAATCAGCACATTGAACTGCATATATCTGAAATATATTTACAAACAGAAATAATGACCTTTACATAGGAATACATTCCCAGAAATAAATACAAGCATACAAATGTACGCTCCAGGAAATTTCTATATGTCTAATTTCCATGCTGGAGCTGTAGTTCTCTTGTGGTAATGTCAGTTAATAAAGTAAGATGCAAATTTTGCATCTTTTATCCCATGGGTTCAATTCCCAGATGATACAATAATATTTCACATTGTCCAAGCCCCACTATGAGAATATGTCATAATTCATCTTTCTCCTTTCAAAGTGCAAGTGTTAAAATATGTTATTAAGCTTTCCATTGTTGAATATTGGAACCTGTGTTAACAGGTTGGGTGTCACACATGGCAAAGCACAATGCCATGTTTCATAACTTTAATGCTATATGATGTAAGTAGTACCAGTGTGTCTGCCCTGTCCCTTTGCTTTAAGTTGTGCAAATGCAGTTGGTAAGGCAGTGCATCTTTGTACACAAGCAGTTACCTGTATAATTTGAATTAGGTGCCAATTCCATACTTTGTTAGCTTGATCTTTGCAAACTTGGCTGGTGAGGGAAAAAATGCTGCTAAATTTAGAGCACAGTGATGGGATATTGAAGAGTCCAGGAAATTTGCAGCAGTTCTTGTGAAGTACTACAGTCATAGGCTGCTGCAGGGCCATTATACTGGGTTTCAATACAAGGCTGAGGCTTGTAATAGCTTAGGAAAGGCTGTGACCAATGCAACAGCCATTCCATATAATTGGGAACAGTGTCATCACTACTACAGTGATCTGAAGGAGCACAAGCAGGACCTTCTTTGCTGATGGGAGGATGAATTTAGGACTGAGAACATCCCTCTAGTTGTGTAGGTAAAGTGATCCATAACCTGTCTATGATATGGCATTGATGATCTTTCCAGCCAACACAGGTACTCGTTATGCTTTCAGATGTATTTCTTTTCTTTCTGTACTGTACAGCTACAGAGGAAACAGCTGTGAAAAGTGAAGCACACCAGGAGAGATTAACTGACCTCAGAGGGGCATAGCATAAATATGACTCATGTACAAATTCAAGCCATGATATTATTTTCTCATTGTACCTCAGCCTTCATCTGAAGCATGCACGCCTTCCCAAATAACTCCTGCTGCTTGTATTAGACAATGAAAACACCAGCTTAACTCTGTGTGGGTTCAGTGCCCAGACACAGCAATTACTTGTTATTACTGGATAAGTATTTTTAAAATATTAAGAGTAATACATTAAGAAGAATTGCATTTTGGTATTTGCAGTTATTAAATTAGAATGCATTTCTCCTATCTGTCACAGAGAAATAAAAGTTGCTATTTCTTATATCATAGCAGTGAGATTTGTTTATTTTATGACACATAAATACTTTCCATTATATATGGGCCCATATCTATACAGGAAGAATGCAGAGTCCCTCTAATCACAACTACGTAGGTAAAAGCTGCACTCTTTAAAGCCAAAAACACAGCATCCATGGGACCGGGCAACATCCCAGGCTGCGTTTTACACGCACTTCAGAATGAACTGGCTCCCCACTTAAGCACCATGTTCAATAATAGCCTCGCATCAGGCTTTGTGCCCATTGAATGGCGCACAGCAACAGTTATCCCACTCCACAAAGGGGGAGCCACCACTGATCCTGGGAACTATCGGCCTATTAGCCTGACGAGCCAGGTCTGCAAGGCCATGGAATGTATCATCATGGAACTCATAAACAAAGATATTGGTAACCTCCAAACTCTGGATCCCACCCAGTTCGGGTTTGTGAAAGGCAGCTCATACCTCCTGAACCTGATCGACTTCTTTAAGGCAGTCACCAAAGCCGTGGATGAGGGTAAAGGTGGTTCACACAGCCTATCTTGACCTTGCCAAGGCTTTTGACATCATCCCCCATTCTGGAATTATAGCTAAACTCACTAATCTAGGTATAAATACCTAAGTCACAAGATGGGTTGCCAACTGGCTCACTGACAGAACCCACACTGTAAAAGTTGCAGACTCCAAATCTGACCTCAAGGCAGCAATAAGTGGAGTGTCACAGGGTTCCTTCCTGGGACCTCTCCTATTTATCTACTTCTCTGAAGTACAGGCTAACACAGAAGGCCTCTGGCTGACAAAGTTCACAGATGACTGCAAACTAGGAGCCATAGTCAAGTCCCCAAATGATGTGGACATCCTACAGAAGAGCCTCACTGAGACAGATGCCTGGTGTCAGAGCCATGGCCTCAAGCTCAATGCCAAAAAGTGCAGTGTCATCCCCTTTGGTAAAAACTCTGTACCCATGAACTACCACATAGGCAGCAATCTACTTAACACTGAATGCGTGATAAGAGACCTTGGGGCCCAGGTGGACAGTAGTCTCTCCTTTGATAGTCACATCACCACAGTAGTCAGGAAGTCCTTCCATGTGGCACACCTCATCATAAAAGGGTTCTCATCCAGGAAAAAAAAGGTCATTGTTCCCCTCTACTCGTCACTCATTAGACCCATTATAGAGTACAACGCCCCTTTTGGAATGCACCTCACAAGACATCTGCAGCAGCTATAAAGGCCACAGAAGTACCTCACAAAGAGGATTATTGGCCTCAAACAAATGCCCTACACTGACCACCTCAAAAAACTCCAGCTTTACTCCGTAGCATATCACCTACTCCGAGGTGATCTCTGCCTAACATATAAAGCTATGTTGAACCCAGAGCTGTTGGACATGCTACACCTAAAGAAATCCCAATCCCTCCAAGCTACACCTTGTCACCACAATAAACAGGACACACTGGAGGGATAGATTCCTGTCCCAGAGACTTCCTATACTCTGGAACAAGCTACCCATCTATGTCAAGCAAAGTTCTTCATTAGCACTCTACAAGAAAAAATCTTGATGAGCGGATGGGAAATAGGAGATATACCCCGGGGTTCACTTCTGTGTCTCTGCTGGACAGTGGCACAGGAAAATAACTTTCTTGGGTGGCGTAAGCCCTTAGGCCAATAGCCTTGTACCTACCTATGAACCTTTGAACCTATGGATTTGGCAAATGTGTGAAATAGTAAACTGTCATAATTGTTTATGTATTGTCAGGCCAGGTGTCTTTAAAAATACAATACTGTGACATGCCATGTATCTAATTATGTCTTTTGTTTGCCTCCCCTCACACTATTTTTTTATTTTTATTTTTTATTTTTGGGGGGGGTTATAATTTATTAACAATCTATTGTTTGCATAAGCTGCTACTGAAAAAATAATGATCAACAGCACAGAGAGGTACACCAACTATTGCTGCTCACCCTGCTTTATCTCCACAGATAGCAGCACAGATACCCACCATTTTGAGGTTACAACCTGTCAGTGTTGACTCCACAACCCCTGCCCTACCTGCACCCAGTGTGTCAGGTAGACCCACCATGGCTTTTAGTGCAGTGGTACCCGCTGGGAGCAGTAGTAGTGGAGATGGTGATTTTATCACCTGGCAACAGCTGACAGAGCTGGTGGAGGATATAATGGAGCAGGACATTGATGCATGCATCGGCATGGTTGAAAAAGTCCTGTTTTGAATTGCAAAGATGATGCCATGTCTGGCACTGACCCAGACCGCTGCTGCAGGAGACCATGACAACAGTTCTGAGAATGAGGACTAGATACTCACTGCTCTCAAGATGGACATGGACACACCTGCAATATCCCGTACCTATTCCCAATCATGGTGTCCCCAACCTTTTGTCTCCATCACATCTCTGCTTGTCTTGTTTGTCTGTGGATGCAACCTAACCTACCCTACCTACCTGACCCTGTCATTTCTAAGCACCTTTTCCAGCATTCCTCTCTCGCTTTTCAAAAAAAAAAAAAGGGCACCTGTCCTAACGAAAAAATAAAATTACACCCCATACATAGCTCTCCTCTTCTGCTTTGTGTCACCTTGCCACAGTTGATCTGGTCCAAATGGCCATGCAACATTATTCTGTTTTGACACTGATCATTGTTGTAGTGACCCTGCAAAGTCAGGAAATTGTGTATACAATTGTACATTTACATTGTGAAGAAGTAGATAGCTATGTTTCTTCTCCATGACCATCCTGCAAATTCAGATATTCTTTCCCCTGTGTGCTACCCTCTGCTTGCCAACCCTATTTTCACCACTGTACTAACCAGTCCTTTTTCACATGTTTAATCTGGTCAAAACATATATTTACATACAACCCACATGGCTAGAAATTGCCCACAGAAAAGACTTCACATTAAATCCTTAGCATTTGTGCAGAGTTTAGCATAGTACAACAATGCTGAGTGACAGTAAATGCTGTTTTCCTTCTTATTAAAAAACATATGATTTTAATTTAATCTGCAGTGGTCTGGTTACTTCCACACAGATGTGCTTAAATCCATGGCCCTTTGGGTAAACAGAGTAAAGGCAGACTAAAGGCAATACTGTGATATAGTTAATGTAACAGTTTTTAGGTTGCTGGATGTATTAAAGTAGTAGCTCATATGTGGAGTGTCATGTGCTCGATTAAAGCTGTAGGTCACTTTACTACTTCATGACATTTCTTATTCCTATCATCTGCTGAAATGCAAATGTCTGTATTTCTCTCCATATAAAACATTTCCTTAACATAACATTGGAGTAGTGCAGCAATACATCAATTTCAAAAACATTGCAGCCCCAACAGGGAGACTTATTAAGTAAACCTTGTCCTTGTTAGGTATTTATGTTTATTTCACTCGTCTTCTCTTTTTTTATTTATAATAAGCACTTTATTTTACAGAGCTTGACAGATTAATGATGATTTAACAGTTAAGACTAAAACACCATACAAAAGTGTCTACATGTCCCACAAAACATATTGTTGCTCTTGTCTGGAACTGTCTCTATTTCTCTTTTTGTTTACCCCTTCTGTTTCAGTAAGTTGAAACTGTGCTTCAGTAATGCTATTTTAATATTATAAAGTGATAATTCCTTTGTGGTTTGATGAACTAATGTTCACTTGTGTAAAAAAAGTTTTGAATTTGAAGGGTTCTATCCAGCCATTAGATTAGTGTTATTGTCTGTTTTTGGTACACTATTTTATGCGTACCTGTTGGCTGCATATTATGAGCCACCATTATCCTTCTTCTGTCATAACCTACTTTGTCCCTACCTCCATTTCATCATGTTGATGCATCCTCGCTCTTTTACATCATTTATCTCCCACCTCTGCATCTATGTAATGTCTGTTGCCAGGCACTAAATGCAACTAAGGTTGGATGTAGAGTGTGATTTTATGGCCTTCAGCTGCATTATTCTGTGCCACTGTGCTAAGCTATGTTTAGTCAGTTTAATGTATTTTTTAACAAGCAGTGCTTTTTCTTCTCCTCCTGCCATATCCATACCTCTCCTTCTCTTCATTTGCAATGAAGATAAACTGCGATTCATCTTAGAAAAAACCCAAAATCATGGGAGCAGAACCTAGTATTTAATGCTGGCAAGATGCTAACAAGATCATGTTAATCAGCCATGCCCCAAGGATATTATGTGTAGCAAACCTGGGTCATTCAGCAAATCAGAGGGATGCAGTTGAGCTGCAAGGCCTTATTTCTTGACCATTTGCTTTTATTATTATACTTAACACCTTCTCTGACATTTTACAATGTCATCCTGCCCGTCCTCTTCCATTCTTCCCTCAGTGCAGTCAGGCCCAATGTCTGATGTTTCTAATTGTCAGGAATGGGAACACATGCTTTCTTTTAATGGAGAATTAAACAGATGGTCACAAAACTGCATGGCAGCCTAGTACCTTCCTGGTTAACCCAACATTCCTACTAATGCCACCTTCTCTACTCTTTCTCTCTCTTTGTTTCTCTTTTTTTTTATGTTCTGCTGCTTTGTTAAATGCCACCTGACCTGGATCAACTCCAACTGACCATGAAAGGAATGGGGAGCAGAACAGACGTCCACCATACATCCTCAGCCTACTCTCAACCAAGCTACTGCCATCTACAGGGAATACCTCCAGTACTCAACGAGCCAATGTTACAAAACATCCAATGAGGCACCAGGGGGGGGTCTTAACTTCAGTGCTACAGGAACATCATACTTAAGAAGTAATCATATGTCCTACCCCTACCTCCTGTATGGCCTCCGCTGTACCCAAACCCTTCATACCCCAAACTTTCAGCCATTCAGGCCGCCCTGTAGAACGCCATGCCTAGTCCTCAACCCAGTTGTCTCTACTTTACCTTAGTAATGTCATCCACCTTTCATACGTATCTTCTCTTTACACTATAACACCATAAGGAATGACTTATCTCACTGACAAATTACTTAACACCTGTGTCTACATGCTGGCATTTGGTTGTCTGGATGCTGGCAATCATAGAACCTTCCCAATCACCCATGCCAAGAGGTATAAACAAACAATTGCATTTCCTTTAAATACTAATTCCTTCATTCACACATCCCTTCATAAAATTACCTCGCATTCAGCCAATAACCAACTCCTACACCTAACTTCATATACTCTTAACCCCTTGCCTGAACCCTACCACTGTCTACTCTGCTAACTGATTGCCTAGTCTGGCAAAACCCTATACCCTGCTTAACATGAAATCTGTACCTGGCAGATGTACATAAAGAAAAACGTCTGTCTATGGAAAAAGTCACTCACCAGGATTCAGCAAGCTCTGCATGGTGTGCAGGAATAGTGCAAGAGCTGCTGGAGGCAATATGGCCACCGAGAGATCCAGAAACAAGCTCCTGGCACGTGCGCTCCTGCACTTTTCATGCATGGTCACAGCCCCTGTATAAATATTATCCCATTTGCAGGTGAAAACCATGCAAATTAGGTGAATTAGTGATCCAGGAAGCTAGCAACCATTTTGCTCTCATAAATCAACATGTGGAAGAGGTTAAGGGTGGTGAGGATGACAATGCTGACAACCAACCGACAGTGAGAAGAAGGAGAAGAGTGTACAGACCCAGGATAACCTACCAGGGGCTACATGAGCTGGAGATAGCGGAGCTCTACAGGGTGGACAGGGACCTCCTACAGCAAATTGTTGAGCTGTGCCGGCCATGTCTCACACACAGAACCAACAGAGGGGAACCCATCCCAGTGGATACCAAGGTATGTGTAGACTTAAGAATACTAGCCACAGGTACCTTCCAATGGCCAACTGGGGATATCATGGGGATCTCACAGGCATCAGCATCCAGGGTACTCCACCAGTTCCTGGATGCCATGTCAGCACATGCTGTAGAGCACATATATTTCCTCAACACCCATGAGGCATTGACCAACAATATGCATTTCTTCCACCAAATAGCAGAATACCCTGAGGTAGTGGGTGCTATAGACTGCATGCACATACACATCAAACCACCACCCGGCGAGTGGGGTAGAGACTACATAAACCGCAAAGGCTTCTCCTCCATCAACTGTCAGGTCATGTGTGATGCCCAGGGCATTATGATAAATGTGTGTGCTGGCAGCCCTGGAAGCTATCACGACTCCAACATCTGGCATATAATGCAGCTGTACCAGAGATTTGCCAATAGGGACATCCCATATGGCCACCTAGTGGGTGATGCTGGTTACGCACTGGAGCCATGGCTGATGACACCCAACAGAAATGCACACACACCTGAACAAGAATGCCATAATGAGGCACACGCTCAGACCAGATTCATAATAGAGTATGTATTTGGGATGCTCAAGTCACAGTTCCGGTGCCTGGACATATCCGGTGGAGCCTTGCAGTACACACCGGCTACATGTACCCAAATTGTCATTGTATGTGCCATGCTACACAATATGATCCTGTGGAAACAGATGCAGCAGGAACAGCATGGGGCAGGGCCACAAAGCCCCCCACCATTGCTAATGCCAGCACAGGCACAGAGTTACTTGGAGGAGGAACAACTTGAGCCTGCCCCTTGTAGGCAGAAGGAGCTGTGCCCAGTATGCCCAGGCCTTGGCAAAGAGGCAACACATAGCACATACACTGACATGGTAGGAACCCAGGGAATGACACCTCTCTCTGACTCACACATACAGAGAAAGGATGCCAAACATGACACTACCTGTGCTTAACCATGTGTAGGCAGTGTACTATATGCATCTGACATAGTTAGGCCTCCAGCACCATCCTCAATACTGGCATAGCCACAAGGTAAGTCACTCTCACTATCAATTGCTGAATGTAGTAGTATGTTCTTCTACCTGTATCTATGGTATGGATGTGAGCATGTAAGGGAATCAGGTGGCTGAATGGGATGGCAGCAGATAGTAGACAATGACATCAGCAGCTTGAAATCCTTAACAAATACTGGTGTTAACATAGTAGGCAGTACTAGACAAGGTGACAAAACCCACTGCAGGACATGTGGTGAGCCAAATGTGTGTCCATAGGGCACGCACATGCATGTCAGTGAGGCTCACATACCCAACAACAGTCTCAGCCAGCATGACAGGTGTAGACAAACACAAAGAAAGGCTGTGCTAAGGCCTTTGATCGATGGCTATAGAGAACAGCCCCCTCCAAACCTACACAGACAGACTACAACAGGTCGGGCAGTAGGATGTTAGTTCTGAAGGGCAAGAAGTCTGAAACTGAAATGTAGGTCAATCAAACCTAAGAACTGTAGTACACTGACATGTTTCTAGTCTGCATGGTAGGACAGAATACAGAATGAAATTGGAAGCCAACAGAGTACCTGAAATACTAGTACAGTCATAGCAAATGTTTACAGTTGTCAGATGTTCCCCCCCCCACAATCCTATGTAGAAATATAGTACCATGTACATGAAGGTATAATAGTGGAGCACAGATTACCTGAGCTGGCCAAAGTAGCAGGCTAGATTGTTGCACGTGTACAATATGCAGGGTTCTGTGTGTTAGGTTGTTGCGTGTTGTATATTGTGTGAAAGTGGTCAGCATGTAGGCATGGAAGGTTGGCTCCGGGTAGCCAATTACCAGTACTGTTGATAACAGGGCAAAGTTCTCACAACTGCAGTGCCAAACACAATGCATCCCAGCAAGGCACAATCCAGCTGTAATCCATAATAATTATTCAGCTGTAATATCTGTCACCATCTGAAAGATGGACATGGCATGAATGTGGGTCCAGACATACAAACAGTACACAGGTGGAAGTACCCTAAACAGAGAGTGTATAAAATGTTACTGTCAAATGGACACACTTTTGGAATTGTACATACAGGTTAGCAGAACATTAGTTGGCTGTGTAGTATGGAATACTGATGTAGTCTGGCAAACACTGACAGACCACAAAAGGCACAGGTATGAAGTACTGAGAAACCACTGATGTCCCTGCACAAGCCAGCATAAGTGGAATGGCCCACCTATATCTGTGAGTCAGCTTCAAGTAGCTTCCATAGAACACATGCACCCAGCTCACCCCACCATCAGCAATAGGTACCTCACAAGTCTTATCCCTGCTGTTGGGAATGAGTGCAATATGACTCCCACCTCTGTATGGGAATAGCCACAGAATGCAGCATGCTGAAGAGGTGTCCCATGCAGATGTGTCCCTAGCTGTAAGCAGCACCCTGCCAGCATCCACACCAATGGATCAATAAGGACAGAAACTATTGACATTAGCACCTTGCACACCTACCCTGTGACCCCAGGGGAATACAGTGGCTTGCAGCCTGGGAATGTAGGAGTGACACATTGCATTGGGCTGCTACAGATGGCTTGCATCACTACCAAATGCCCTACAGTCCTCTGTCAAAGGCCTGTGCCTCACCCATACTGCTAATGTATGTTATCTCATGGACTCCCAAATAACAACATAACACTGTCCACAGAACACAAATGCAAAGCCATGTCGACAAATCCCAGTAGCATGTCCACCATGTCCTACTGTATGAACTGTGGACCAACTCCTAAATACTGCTGGGATGAAGTGATAGCTATAGGGATACTTATCAGATAATGGTTGCATAATGTTCGGAAGAGGATAGAATAACAGCGGGGGTAGAAGCATGGATGCCAAGGAGTGTGTGAAGTCTGAAACGCATATGTGTGCACATACTATCCCTGCCTGCAAACACAGGAATGGGTGGCTACAAACCTGCTTGTAAAACCACAATGTGAAGGGGTAATGACCAGAAATATGAGCCCTGCCTCTGGGTAGCCTGTGTGAATCTGTACAGCTGTGAAGTATGGCCACAGCAGGATATGGCCATATTGTCATGATAGATGTACAAGCATGGGATCCTCAGCCACCACAGTCCCAAGGTGCTGAACCATTTACACAGACCCATCAGCAAGTGTCTGCAGTTCCCCCTCCAGAATGGCATGATTGTGCAAGAATATGTAGGCTGCAGACCACAGTACTGGACACAGCTTCATTCATCTTGTGTTCCCCAGGAAATTACTGCAAGCAAATATGTATACCTGTCAGTAGCTGACATAAAACATCACAGTGTAAAACAGTACATATGTCTGAATATCTCTGCTAACATCAAAAACATGTAGCAGAAGCAGCACAGACACAATTAGTTACAGTATCCCACTATCCTTTGTCCATTGTGACCCCATATTGTCAAATGATCTACAGATATCCAGCAGAAACAGGTTGCTAGCTGTAGGTGTATAACACAAATGCCTAAACTGGAATACAACCTACCTGAAATGGATTCACACATTCAATACAGAATGTCATACTGGGCATGCTCCCACACTTAGTGAAATGAAGCCCATGTCTGGCAAAAACAGTGGAATATACATATCTGTCAGTCGCAGATGTTTGTGCATACACTCCACATTGCACACCAGTCATGCATTGCACACATATTGGATAGGAATACACACATATATCTAAGGACAACACACTATAATAGGCCAAACATACATATACATAGATGTGCAGAAGAGAGTGACAGACAGTGAAAAAGAGCTTCCCATCACGAGGCCTGTCCCACCCAGCACACATCCAATTGGCCAATACCACATAATGTGCAAACGTCTATCACTGTAGACATTTGCGTCTGATATCTCTCAGCACTATAGTGTCTGTGGTGCTTGTGATAAATGTGTAACATGACTGTACAAGTCATTATTCATCTAGCAGTTGTATACACGTTCCTGTCAAATGTAAACCTGTGTGTGACAGAGTGTTGTATAGCTGCCTATCGGGCGCTAGAATCCGCCACATAACACAAGCACTCGGGTCACTCCACGGCAAGTACAAATATGACACAGTCATTGTCCATGCTGGTGTGAATGACCTGAGACGTACCTCCCTGGACTACATGAAAAGAGACATAGAGGAGCTCTCTGATTATGTAGCCCAGGCAGGTATGACCCTAACCCTGAGCAGTATCCTTCCTTCACCAAGAATGATGCCACAATATAGAGACAAGATGATCAGCTTTAACAATTGGCTCAATGTCTGGTGTCATTCAAAGGGGATCCAGTGGCTGTCTGGGATGACATCCTTGCCAAGCCACGCTGCTTCTCAAGGGACGCTTGCACCTGTCACCCTGGGATTCCGGATATTGGCTAAGGCTCTTGCCACCCCTATAGTGCCTTTTTTAGACAAGGCTCAAATTCTAAACCTACCACCCTAGAAAACAAAAATGTGAAGAAACTGAGGGTAATGCTGCTCAATGCCAGAAGTCTAAATCTCAAAATGCCTTTTCGAGGCCCTTCTCAGTATGGAGAACATCGATGTCTGTGCTGTAACTGAAACCTGGTTCAAGGCTCCTGAAAGCACCCCGGCACTATTAGGTTTTACCTCATATCATGCATTCCGGCCCCAAAACCCGGACCACACCACAAAAGGAGGGGGTGTATACATATTCATAAAGGATACCCACACCTCCAGGTTGGTGGCAACGCACAAAGCTTCGGAAATCATCCAGGTGCAACTAACCATAGGCAAAACTGCTCTACAAATTGTAGCATGCTACAGGCCACCCTCTCAAACTCAGGAACACCACACAGCCTTCCTGAAGACACTGGAGGGTATAAATGTATCTCCAAACACCATCATATTGGGTGACTTCAACTACCCGAATATAGACTGGGAACATTACTCAAGCCCTAACTTTCTAGCCCAACGGTTCCTCGAGTTCATAAATTCAAATGCCATGGAACAGCTAGTCACTGTTCCCACGAGAGGAGAAAATATACTAGATCTCATTATCACAAACATGGGGACAAAATGCTCCACAACCGGAAGTATATCCCTCATTGGTGAGATCTGATCATAAACTAATCTCACTGGAAATCCACATCCCGCCCCCACCCCAAACTAAAAAGACCACAGTGAAGAACTTCTAAAGCAAACTTCACACTACTCAAGACTGGTGTGGTATCCTTCAAGGCCCCTGAGACAGTGGAAACCACAACCCAAGCTGCGGAAGCCCTTACAAATGCCTTCTATGAACACCTTCAGGACTGCATGGATCAGGCAATCCCAAATAAAACCAAGACTCTTTCCACAAAGGGCAAAGGTCCAGTCTGGTGGACCCCAGCCATTAACAAACTTTACAATAAGAGGAGAAAGCTATTACATGATAGAACAAAATCCATAAAGGAAGTCACCCCTGATCATTATTAGTAAAAAAATACGAGCACTCATAAAATCAACTAAGGCCAATTTTGAGAGAAAAATTGCCATGGATTCAAAGGACAATCATAAGGCCTTTTTCAGCTATGTTAGGAACCTGGATGGAAACTCCCAGATATGCTCAGAATTAGTCCAAAATGATACAAAAATCACTGAACCCACAGACATTGCCAACATACTGGCAGACAGGTTCAGTGCAAACTTCACCCGCCCCCCTAAAGGAGAGATAACTATCCCAGCGGAGTGTAGCCTCCCAGACATCTCAAATGCGCAGATGAAAGCTGCTCTCTAAAGCTAAAAACACAGCATCAATGGGACCGGTGGTGTCCCCGGCTGTGTGCTACATGAGCTAAATGAGGAATTAACCCCCCACATAAGGCAGCTGTTTAATCTCAGCCTTACCACAGGATACGTGCCCAAGGAGTGGCGTACGGCAACTGTGGTCCCACTCCACAAAGGTGGTGCCTCACGGACCCTGGTAATTACCCCATAAGCTTAACAAGTCTAGTCTGCAGAGCTATGGAGAGGATCATAATGGAGCTCATAAACAAAGATATAGGGGACTTGCAGACATTGGACCCACCCAGTTTGGCTTCACAAGGAAGATCATGCCTTTTTAAACTTGGTCGACTTCTTCAAACAGTCACCAAGGCCATTGATGAGGAAAGGCAGTCCATACAGCCTACCTTGACCTTGCAAGGCTTTCAACACAATACCCCACTGGTATTGTAAAAACTTACCAGCTTAAATGTAAACCCATATGTCACAAGATGGGTTGCAAACTGGCTTAAGGACAGAACCCACAGGGTTAGAGTTGCTGGCGCTATGTCAGACTTCAAGCCGGTCACAAGTGGTGTCCCACAGGGCTCGGTCCTTGGCCCCCTATTGTTCGGCATCTACTTCTCAGAAGTACAGGCCAACATGGAGGTCTTTGGCTGACAAAGTATGCAGACGACTGCAAACTGGGCGCCATAGTGGAAAGTGCATCGGACACGGATATCCTTCAGAAGGGACTCACGGAAACAGATAGCTGGTGCCAAAGCCATGGCCTGAAGTTAAATGCCAAAAAATGTATAGTCATACCTTCGGAAAACAAGGTAACCCCAAGCTACCATATAGGTGGCAATCCACTAAGCACAGAAGAGGTTATCAGGGACCTGGGGACCCAGGTTGACAGTGGCCTTCCTTTTGACACTCACGTTGCTAAAGTGGTTAGAAAGACCTTCTACATTGCCCACCTGATCATGAAGGGATTCACATCCAGATCTAGTGAGGTCATTGTCCTGTACTCTTCACTTATCAGACCAATGATCGAGTACAATGCCCCATTCGGGATGTATCTCACCCGACATCTGCAGCAATTGGAGAGACCCCAAAAGTTTCTCACCAAAAGGATAAAGGACATCAAAATCCGTAATATGCTGCCAGATTGAAGAAACTCCAGCTCTATTCAGTCGCATACCGTCTGCTCAGAAGTGACATGTGCCTGACATACAAGGCCATGTCCATCCCGGAATTAATGGACATGCTCCACCTCAAAAAATCCAAATCCACCAAAACCACTAGAGCAAGCAACTTAAACCTTAGCACAGATATAAATAGGACGTGCTGGAGGGATTGATTTATCACTCAGAGACTCTTTATGCTGTGGAATAGAGTCCCGGTCCATGTGAGGCAGAGCACCTTGCTGGCTCTGTTCAAGAGAAACCTTGACCTGTGGATGGGAGATCGTAGGTTTATCCCGGGAATCATCTCTGTGTCACTGCTGGACAGAGGCACAACAAACTAATGGGTACAGTATTTTTTCATATAAGGGGTGGCGTAAGCCACAAAAATTCGGGCTAGGCTTATAAATGCCTTGAGGCAGATAGCCTAGTATAAACCTATGAACCTATGAACCTATGCGCTTCCAGATGAATGGTTTATGGCCCATTTACAAAAATTGCACTCCCCATTGCCCTACGTTGGCAAGCCTGCTGATGTCATTAACCTTGAAATACACCTTTGGGGAAATAACTACCTCTGTAAGCTCCATGGCGTGTGTTATAACTGTGTAATCCTATAATGTGAGGTACTAGTTAGGTAGAAGTTCTAATCCTAAACATGGCCACTGTGAGATTGTGTGTGTGTGTGTGTGTGTGTGTGTGTGTGTGTGTGTGTGTGTGTGTGTGTGTGTGTGTGTGTGTGTGTAGGGATCAATGCTTTTGAGGCCAGTCACAGTCACTACACTGTCCATTGTCCTACTTTGGCAAGCCTGCTGATGTCATTCACCTTGAAATACACCTTTGGGGAAAAAACTACTGCTATAAGCTCCATGGCATGTGCTATAACTGTGTAATGCTTTAGTGTGATACACTAGTTAGGTAGGAGTTCTAATCCCAGATATGCCAACTGTGAGATGCTCTGTGTGTGTTTGTTTGTGTGTGGGGATAAACACTTTTGAGGCGAGTCACAGTCACTACACTTTCCATTGCCCTACTTTGGCAAGCATGCTGCTGTCATTCACATTGAAATACACCTTTGGGAAAGGGCTAGCCCAATAAACTCCATGGCATGTGTGATAAATGCAGTACACTGTAATAGCAATACATAGCTAGGTAGAGGGTTGAATCTCAATATTGTCAAGTGTGTTTGTGTTTGTCATCAGTATCTTGTGTGGAGGTAGCTGTGTTTGCGTAATAACAGGACTCATTGTGAGGTGGATTTTGTAAATTTCTTATAATGAGGACCTACTATATGTCACAATGTCCACCTTACAAGGACAACAGATGTCAAACAGCAGAGAGGCTGGTGTAGACAATCCATACCCCTACATGTGACATTATGGATTGGGGAACAATATAGGCAACCCCTGTATTACCCAGGGAACACTCTCCACCCATGTCTCATACACAAGCACACTTGGCTAGGCAACAACAACTATGTTGGTAGTTCCCTGCATATTGCCCATAGATAGTAACCACCGTGCAATTGCAGTGGACTACAGAGGACATAGGACCCTGTTCCAGCTCTACAATAGGCAAATAATCGCTTACAGTGGTCTTTTGCTGTGTTCCCCACTGGACGCCTGCAACAACTGTAGAGTCAGCAAATGTAACCCACAAGGGAAATATCATGCCTTATACACATGCCCTGTATGGACAGATGCCACTAACATCAGTGAATACCTGTATCATACTGTCAATGTAGGTGCAGGATCAACCTTAGCTCCATAGCCAGTTCTCACCACATGAGGTCAGGAATACCACATCAGATGATAACGGTCTGTCCACACAACATGCCCCAGATACCCCAGGTAAACTTCTACATGTCACAGAACATGTCACAGAACATGCATGTGGGACATGTGCACCATCCATGTTTTAGAATATAGAACACATACATGGGAAGCATTGCACAGTACTGGCCACCCACAATAGTAACCTAGATGAGTGGATGGTGAATACAATACCCACCTGTGTGGGCCAATCTAGGGACAACACCCCTGAGCTACACTGACAACCATTGTCATGTGGCCTGATGACAAGGTGTACCCTTTGCCTAGCCTTGTACAGCCTTCTGGCACAGTCAACTACTACACACCTGTGAAGCAATGAACCCATGCATGTCAATACTGGCATATCTGTGTCTGTGTGTGTGTGTGTGTGTGTGTGTGTGTGTGTGTGTGTGTGTGTGTGTGTGTGTGTGTGTGGAGATTAATGATTTGGAAGCCATTCATACTCACTACACCTCCCATTGCTCTACTGTAGCATACCTGCTGATGTCAGTCACCTTGACATACCCTTTCCCCACATATCAGCCTGATAACCTCTGTGGTGCATGTGATACCTGCGTAATACTGTAGTGTAGCAAACTAGTTAGTTAAGAATTCTAATCCTGACCCTGCCAACTGTGATAATGTGTGTGAGTCCCCGAGAGTGTGTGGTTGTGTCTTCTTGACTCCTGCTTTTGTGGACAGGCACATGTACTACACTTACGTTATCCCTCCTTTATCACTGTTGCTGATGTCAGTCACCTTCAAAGATAACTTTGGACAGCCCTCCAACATGCAAGCTCTGTGCATGCAAAAACTGCATAAAAATGTAATAGCAGTACATATTCAGGCAGGGGTTTGAATCCCCGTACTGGCAAGTGTGTGACACAAACTTGCTTAGCTCTTACTCTCATACCCTCCTCCTTTCTTACTTTGTCTCTGTCTGTCTCTTTCACTCCCTCTCTGGTCAATATGGAAATGTACACCTGCTTTCCTTAGGAAGCAGCTTGTGTTTTGTAAGTGATTCTCATGATCAGCTGATGGCCTGTGCATGAATTGCAGTCCTCCACTAGCTGATTGCATGTGGAACAGCTGTAATAGCATTCCCATAGCCAATTGCATGGAAAAACACTCCTATAACTAGGAACATCATCTGGGTGTTGGCCCTTTTCATTCACTGTGAGCAGGACTTAATGTCAGTGTTTGGCAAACAACATCACAGAGGGTAGTGGGATATACCTCTTACAACATACACTGTGGAGACAGCACAACAAATAGGAGGGGGATGTTCCAGACATGAAGTCAGAATGTAAGTCTTGCTCTTCTACATTTGAAGTAATGTTGGTTTAACAGGATTTGTGTGGATATGGCTGGTCAATATGATTTTAATATCTGTCTTGACAGCGTTATGTGGTTGAGGAAACTCTCACCTGTAGGGTTATCTGCAGACTGGCCAGTGTTTGGAGTCTTACATGTGTTGTGTTACTCACACATGTCCTATCTTTAGAAATGCAGCAGCATACACTGATGACT
>NC_056735.1:1015553990-1015756490 GCF_019279795.1 Protopterus annectens
AAAAGGGCCAAAAAAAAAAAATTACCCTTTTTAAAAAAAATTTTTAAATTAAAAAAGAGGTTTAAAAAAAAATAAAAAAAAAAAAATAAAAAAGGCCAAAATTAAAAAAGATTTGGAAAAAAAATCCCAAAAAAAACCCCTTTTTATGGAAAAAAAAAAATTAAAAAAAAAATTGGGGAAAATATCCCCCCAATTATCAAAAAAAAACCAAAAAGTTTTAAAAAGGTTTTTGAAAAAAAACAGTGTTCCTCATATATAGGCCAATATCATTACTCAATATTAGACGCTACAAGATAAAGTTTATGGCTATATGTCCTATGAATAGGATCAAAACACTTTCTTTCCTTTCTTAATTCACAAAAGATCAAACAGGTTTTATTAAAAGGAAGAAATAAACTTCAGATAATATTACAAAGAATACTAACATTCAATAGATTATAGCAAACATAAAGTCCTGTAAATTTAATGTAATCTCATTAGATATTAATAAAGCTTTTGATTCAAGTTAACTGGAACTTTCTTTCACTAGTTTTAAAAAGAATATAACTTTCCTTCTAATTTTAATAATCTTATCCAAATACTATATGAAAAATCTACACGCATATGTTAAACTGGGATCCCATATAGATCCAGGCCCTATAACAATAAAAAGGGAACTAAACAAGGTTGCCCTTATCACCATTGTTATTTGCATTACTCATAGAACCCTTTGCAAATCAAATCAGATCAAACAATAACATAAAGGGTGCATTTGTATTAATAAAATGTTAAAACCTTAAAATCCAACTCTTTAACTGAAGGATGACATACTATTAACTCTCTCCAGATGCAAATGAGTCTTTGAATGCTCTATTTAACTCCATAGAATAAATTCCCAAAATATTTTCAGGCTTAAAAATTTAATAGAAAACAAAACTAAAATTATGCCCACTAATTGTACAAAAAAAAATAATATAAACAAAAAGATTTTCCAAATATATAGTAACAGAAAGTAAATTATTATATCTGGGGAATAAATCTACCTCAATGAATAGCTAGATTCTCTGTAATGATTTAACTATAATAAAATACTAGACAAAATAGAACAAACAATTGATTACTGGAATAAATATATCTTTTCAACAGTAGACAGATTATGGGCCGGATTCACGAAGGCTTGCACGGAGACTAAGAGTAGTGTAAGACTCCATGTATAAATGATCCAGGAACAGCCCAAAAGTCCGCGGATGCTAAAACTAGTCTATACAGACGCTCTTACACGGAGTGGCGTGGCCTAAGCTAATCAGCCCACCTTGCATCAGGAATAGCATGCAAATGGGGAGCTGATCAGCGATCCAGGAAGCCCAGAACAGCCCGATGTAAGAGCAAGTATATAGCCTGTGAGAAATGTACTCCAGCTTGACAACTGAATGCGTTTCTGCAAACACCGTGCCGCTAATGGAGCCATGTCAGCTCCAAATAAAGGATTGCATATGTCATAGGCATAGGCATGCCAATATTGGCCAAATATGTGGCCATTGGCAATGCAAAACCCCATGCAAAAATAAATAAAATTCATTTTTTGGCGGCAATTGCCGCATGTGTAAACCCAAAAGCGCCAGCCCCACGCGAAATGGGCTGCTACTTTGCATAAAACATACTGTAAACGAAAGGTTTTAAACCTACAAAATGTGCTGGGTGTTATGGAATTATATGGAAAATGTCAATGGAGGACCAGCATGGGAGAAAACCAACATGGCCACACCGTGCTAGTGGTTGCCAAGGGAAAGCCACAAGTGTAAGTAGATGTAACTAAGCATTAGTAGGCAATCTGATTTAAAATGAGGTAAGGATACTGAATACCACTGTCACATAGCAAATGAGCACAGTCTACAGAGTAGTGTATGGAGTTACAGAAGGGGAGGAACAGAGTAGGAGATAGGGTGTACCACAGGGGGGAAGGGGTAGAAAGGGTAGAACTAGAACTCATTGGGAGGCAGAGTTACATGACAGATGTCAGAGAGAGACATCAAGGGGAGGAGGAGGTGTGCCCCAAGTAAACATGAGAAAGCCAAAGAAATGGAAGGTGTACACTGTTGCCTACACCAAGAGATTTCTTGCTGGATTCTGTGGCGCGCGACGTATGCGCCGCGTGTGAAGCGCGCGTGTGATGTATCACGGTCGTAATGCGTGCGCCGCTGTAAAACTGATGTCTTGGCCAGTGTGTAAAGACTGCTGCAATAACAGTGCTGCGCGTGTAAGTCAGATCTGCTAAACATGTGGGGGAGGCCGTTGGGGCTGTTTAACACTGTTCTTGGCAGGCGTGCCACGGCGTTTAAAACTGAATAAGCCAGATTCTTGAACTGTGTGAAAAGCAAGTATGGCAAGTTTAGCATAAGCCACTGTGAGCCTGTTTCTGCTGGTTCACTGCACACGCCCCACCCTGAGAAACAGCAAAGAAAAGGAAGCAAACAGATGTACTAGGAAGATTAGCAGGGAATACTGCTGGAAGCTGTAGGTGAAAACAATTAGATGCAGGCAAGTACACAGGTTATAGAATGCTAGGCCAGCCTCCAGCAAGTACCTTAAAACTTCTGCAAACAGCAGGCCAGTGAATGTTTCTCTCAGAGACACTGCTCAGAAGACAGGGAGTTCAGTTATCAGAAGTGAAAACTGGAAAAAGCTGAACTCAGAGCAGAGAAAATGTTAGGGGCTGCCATAGCTGTCATGTATAATGAGACATAGGCTTAACTTGCTGAGGGTGGTGACAATGCAGATGCTTGCCAGACAACCACGCGCAGTGAGGAGACGAGGAAGATGTGTACAGAGCCCAGGGTCACCTACCATGGGTTACATGAGCTGGAGATAGTAGAGCGGCTATAGGTGGACAGAGTACCTCCTGCAGCAAATGAGTGGAGCTGTGCAGGCCACGCCCTCACACACAGAACCAACAGAGGAGGGGAACCCATCCCAGTGGAAACCAAGGTATGTGTTGGCCTAAGAATACTAGCAACAGGTAACCTTCCAGAGAGACCAACTTCGGCGATATGATGCAAAGGATATCACAGGCATCAGCTTCAGGGGTACTGCACCAGTTCCTGGATTGACGCTATGTCTGCACATTTGTCCAGATCATGTATACTTCCCCAATGCCACGTGGAGGTATTGGCCAGCAACATCGTCTCTTCCAGCGAAATGGCTTGAATACTCCTGAGTGCCTGGGTTGCCATAGACTGCACACGCACATACCGGCATCAAAAGCACCAGCAGGAGAGTGGGGTAGGGCCTAAAGCCGCAGAGGCTTCCCTCCATCAACGCCAGGTCGTGTGATGCCCAGGGCATAATACAATAACAGATGTGCAAAGCCGGCCGTCCTGGGAGCTACCAGGGCTTCCCGAGGTTATTCTGGCATCTGGATAAACGATTGGCTGTACCCAGACATTTGCCACAATGAGGACATCCCCACACGGATACCTAGTGGGGATGCTGGATATGCACTGAGCCGGCTGATGACACCCATCGAAATGCACACACACCTGAACAGGAACGCCATAAACAATGCGAGGTCGCCACGTGCACAAACAGGAATGTAATAGAGCTGCGCAGGTGTTTGGGCTGCCTGTTACGGTTCCGGTGTCTCGACACATCTGGTGGAAGCCTTGCAGTGCACAACACAACTACATGTACCCAAATTGTCATGGTGGTATGCTATGCAGCATACGGCGATCATGCTGTAAAACAGCTGCAGCAGGATCCCCATAGGGCTGGGCCAAACAGCCCCCCACCTTCGACGCCATACGCAGGCGCCATAAGCGGAACGATACAGTCGTGACCCGAGGAGCCTGCCCCAGTGATGGAGGCAGAAGGAGGCGCAGTGCCCAGTATGCCCTGGCTCTGGCAAAGAGGGTAACGATAGCACACACATATTGGCTCAGTAGGGAACCTTTGGGAATGATACCCCCTCTCCCACTCGCACCTATAGTAACACAGGGATGCCTAATGTGACACAACCTGTTCACAAACATGTACAGGTAAGTGTAATATGTGCATCCGACAGAGGGCAGCCCTGCAGCACCACCTGAACATGTATTAATGCTGTGTCAGTGCTTAATGTAACAATCAAGTACCATATGCACTCTGAGGACCTCCGGGCCTAACATCCTACCGCTACAAGCAGCATGCCACAACAGGACAACGAGATGATGAAGTGCAACAATTACCAGAGTAAGTGCAGGTAGGCAAAGGGACTAACTGTGTGCCAGTCTGGGATGACATGCTGAGCATGACATGCACCACCTGCCAGGGATCCGGCATGCGTCTATCAGTGCAGGCTGTATGGATACTGGCAAAGGCTGTTGTCATTGCACAGTGGAGCCCCGAAAATGGTCAGGCAAGTGCAAAACACAAACCTATCTCCTAGGTACGCAATGAAGGGATAAGAACCGAATCAGCGACGGATAAGGTCAGTTAACAGCAAGATGCATGCAGACTAAGCCCACCCAGCATGGAGAGAATGTTGATAACTGCGCCGGTAACAGAATACCGAGGCAAGGCTCGGCCAACAGCAATCTCTAACAATTACCAGGTCACACCTCAGACTGTGCTGTACATCCTCAACACTTGAAGGACAAGCTACAAAGGAGGGTGACCATCAACAATGACAAGATGCAACAACAACTCCCCATGTTGGTACCCACCAGGAAAAAGCAGCATGGACTCAGCCAAGTAATATTACGCGCTCGGTAAACGTCCACCAGTGGTATAAATTTTCGCCGGGCCACAGAGTACCTGGCCCAACACCAGGCTAAAACGTACGCCTGGCTGCTGGTCGAATATATGAATAGTTTCAAGTCCCTGAAACTGTTACATTATAATTGCTGATCGCGTACACCCAGACACATAGACTGGGAGAAGTATACCAGCTGCAACAGTGCAATGTGCCAAGGGCATTCAAAACCGGTACAAACCAAAAGGCTGTTACATGAACAACGCATGGTAGCACAATTCGCCGCTTATGCTCGATGTGATAATCAGCAACATGGAGTGGATGTTAAGATGAGAAGTGTATTGCACATTGGTAAACACCTGAATCGCTGGAGTAATCACACTGGATATACAAACCCTGACCAGGGTCCCTATCCGTGAAACACAGTGGAAAACATGGTGCTAAGCATTATGCGACACCTCCAAAATGATGTAGTTTTTATGAGAGTTCACGCGCCAAGAAAAACAAATACCAGAACCCCAGTGAGACAGCTACCACGAACACCGCCATGAACGCTTGGATTATGCAGGTCCCAAATTAAAACAAGACAGTGCTTTAAATCTGGCATGGTGGACTCCAGCCATAACTAAAACATGCAAGAGAAAGAGGAAGCTACTACATGATATATAAGCATGAACAATGAACGTGAATTTACTGATCAGTGAGTATGGCAATATACATCCCACCACATGCAGCAATCCAGTAAGGCCAGGCTCAACAAGTGGAATCTGTGAACCCCAGCCAATGTTACACCCCAGCCCCAAGTACACAGACACGGCAAACTACACCAACTCCACGCAAGAAGAATACAAATATATGTGAGATGCAACCATCCATCCAAACTGGAGGTAGAGCTCCCCCCAACTCAGCGCACCCACAACAACAAGTCAGTAGCAGAAGGTAACCACACACAACTGCCGATACCCACATAGACCTACCACAACTGCAAACCAAACACAAGCCCATACGAAGACATTCTCAGAGGCAGAAATCACAATAATAATACAGCACACCAACAAGAGGCCAATAAAGCAGACACCCAATGAAACATCCACCAAACATTTGCAGCATTACGCACAACATAGCACACAAAGCTGCTGTTCTGCGCCAAACAGTCACAGGTACAGAAGGCAAGTTCAACAAAGTTCGATACAGTTGTAACCAGGTAGACTCTATAGTCAGACACACTGCTGTCCCGCGACAAGCAGACTGAACAAAGGAAAGGGTGCCAGTGCCAAAGCTGCCTGTAGGCCGCCTTTGCCAACATGCCACATAACACAAATATGAAGGTCACTTCAAAGCTGCAAAACAGAAATATGCATGATGCAGTTATAGTCCATGCTGGTGTGAATGACCTGGCGAACTGCCCTAGCCTACATGTAAAGACACATTTATGGGCTATCTGATTATGTAGTCCAGGGCTGGTATGACACTACACCGCTTGTAGCAACTCCCCGCTCTCGTTACCAAGAATAATGCCACAGTAGAAACATGGAATGATCAGTCATAAGCAAGAAGCACATCTACTGGTGTCAGTCTAAGGATCCAATGTCTGTCAGGGTTGGGATGTCATGCTTTGACAATCCATGCAGCTGCCACCAGACATGGCAATGCACCCGGTCAGAACTGGCGCCTCGAATAGTGGATAAGGCCTTGGTTACCCTTACACAGCCTTTGTAGGCAAGCCTGGCAGACCAATGACCCGCCACCGTAGAAAACATAAACGCGAGCCGGTCGAAGAGTAAGGCGAAATGATGATCCGCGCCGATGCCGTACACCCCAATATGCATGCTCCCTACAGCCATCGCCAGAATACAGAACATCGATGTCTGTGCAGTGACAGAAACCTGCTGCAAGGCTCCTGACAGCACACACCAGCACTACCAGGTTATACCATGTACCCATGCGTCATGGTCGCCAAAACCTGGAACACTACATCAAAAGTTGAGGTGAGTAACCATAGGCAGCAGACACCCAGATGTCCAGGTGGCTGAATCAACAATGTACAAGGCAGTGGAGTTCACTCCACGCAAACTAACTGTAAGTATCAAGCGCAGTCTGCGTAGTATGCTACAGACCGCACTCTCACATAACAATAACAATTTCCCCAACCGTCTGGAACACACTGGACAGTATGAATGTCCCACAAATACCAGACAAGCGTACCTAAATACCATCGCCAAAGGTGGTAAAACCATAATGTATAAGCAGCGAATCCGAAAATCAGGACCAAGGACACAAGTGAACAGTAACCCTTGTCAGGTGATAACCTACTACTGCCAATGTGGCTGTGGAAGACTGTCTACATGTGACACTGTATTAGGAAAGGAGTCATCAATAAGGCAACAGAGGCCACTGTGCCCCTATAACGCTATCCCGTTAGATCAATCTGATAATCCAGTACAATGACTCATGTGGGATCTACCTTACCTTGACACCTGCAGTTAGGAAGACTGCAAAGCTACCTTACCAAGAGGGAGAGAAAGTGTCATACATATATGTCATATGCTGCTAGGCTGTAGACACCCTGGTGAAGCTGACTACAGTTGCAGATCGTCTAATACAGAGGCATTGCATGCCTGTTGTAGGAGGCCATGCCTAACACAGGTGAGTGCGATGGAATCTGCTCCACCCAGATGCCACACATTATCCATTGAAGCTGAGAGCTTAGAGATGTCAACCCCAACACATAATGAAATAGCCGGATGTGCTGGTGGGACAGATACATAATCCAGAGGTTCCCTCACGTCCCTGACCAGACTCCACCCCATGTTAGGCAGGAGCCCCCTCACTGACATTGTTCAACAGGAATCTTGTCAAGCGGATGGATGATTAGAAAGTTACAGTGGGGGTCAGCTCACTGTGTGATGTCCAGACAGGCACAGCTAAGCAAACAATACATGGCCATAATATCCAGATAGCAAGGGGTCTCAAAAGCCACACACACTCTCTAGCTAAACCTAACAAATGCCCAGGTGGTGATAGCCCTAGTATGAACCTATGAGCCTATGTAGATACAAATTGCACAGCACATGAAGGATAATCCGGACGCTTACACAACTCATGGTGGGACCCATCTTGTGAATTCCACAGATATGGTTAGACCAAATCACACAAACACCACAAACACACACACATATTGGCCAACATACATCCTGACAGGCGCAGTGCAAACCCACACACCCCATGTATATGCAGAATATGTATCCAGCAGACGGCTCGCCCCCTGACATAGGAGATGCTGAGGTAACAGACAACATCTCCGGCAAAGCAAAACACACAGCAGCAATGGTATGAGATGGTGACCTGGACGCGATGCGCAACATGGAGTCTAAGATGAACGGAACAGCCACACCACACTACTGCTCAACGCCAGTCGCTATCACAAGAATATGCACCCAAAGATATGTGTACAGCAACAGCGGTCCTTCTCAACAAAGGTGTTGCCTGAGTGGATACCGAGAACAGTACTACCCCAGAATCCTGAGAAGGCCAGATTGCTCAGCTATGGAGCGCTGAGCAGCATGTACGCACAGAAATATGGATGTCGGGGGACCTCTACTGACACCGACCCAACACAGATGTGGCCCTCTCAAGTGCAGGTCTGATCCTGCCCCTAACCATGTCGGACCCAATTGAAACAGTCATTCAGGTCATTGATGAGGGCAACAGTGATCCACACAGTGGATCTGACCTTGCAAAGGCGCTCTGCCAATACGGTTCCCTACATGTTCCAGTATAGATAGGCTCACGCAGTGTAAATATAAACCCATCACGTCAATAGAGGGCTTTGCAAACCAGACCAAGGACAGAACAGACATGGTCAGACCTGCTTCCAGCCATGTTGCAGACATTACAAAACCAGATATAACTGGCATCCCATGGCCAAGGCTTGGACCTGGTATCCTCGTCTGGTATATATGTCCGATAGGTACAGGCAAACATGGAAGGACTGTGTCCTAACATGTTCGCAAGAGAAGGACTGTCTACAAACTACTCGCCACATATGATCCACCAGCTGGAGACATGCATCCTACAAAAGGGCCACATACAAACAGACAACTGGTGCCATAGCTATGCTCAGCAAGCTGATGCAGAAATGTGTATAGTCAACCCTTCGTGGATATACAGTAAGTGTCCTTCAATTGACCACTAGTACAAGTTGTTAACCGCATTATGTAGTTAATGTAAATGAGAGACCTGGGGACACAGGGTGATAGATATCCTGCACTGGACAAACATGTGCTGTAGTGTTTACAGAAACATACCATATACCCACACTCCAATCATGAAGGATGTCAGATCTACACAAAATTGAAGGTCATTGTGGCTCTGCAGTCCTCCTGCATCCAGTGCGGGGTCAATCGACGGCGGTCGAGCCCCTGGGATGTAAAACCCTCAGCAGACACCTCCATCAACTGTAAAAGTCCCAACAGTACCATCAGGAGTATCAATCAGCCTACACACATGCCATATTTCTGCATGTGTTGCTAGCATCAATAAAAATGCTGCACATAGTACAATCTGAAATGGCACTGAGCTATGCACACGACAGACCTGAACCCCAGCACTGACTTACATGGGACGGTATGGTACTTTGTAACGCCGATCCATACCATTGCAGAAGCCACCCCCACCCATGAGATAAAGTGAACCCTCAGCAGAGGGTTTACTGCCATGAAATGTCACCTATCAATCTTCCTCATAGGAATCCTGATGGGTGGACGGAGAGATGGTAGGTTCTCATCAGGATATCACTGTCATGTCACAGGTAGACAGAGGCACAGTATACCAACGATTGAGCATTGGTCATGGCAAAACTGCACTTACAATGTGTGGAAGGACAAACACACTTCCTCCAACCCAGCATTAGCCATGGACTAGGGCACAACGCTTAGTGTATGCAATTGTACACCTATGTTGTGGATACACTAACAATGTTAAGCGCAAGTCTGGTGTAAGTAGTGCATAATCAGAACAGAATGCAACATGGTCAGATGCGGGCAATAACTGGTCTCCACCAGGCTGTAGTGCCCAAGATCATCAGAATGTAAAGCAGTGATAGCAGTAAAGCCCAGGTTACTGTCCACCATAGTCAAAGTACTGCCAGTACACTCATACAGTACCACAGTGTTATGTCAGTGAAAGGATGTTGACGACTGCATACACAAAGTATCCCATGCAAACACTGCAGCAACAGTATAATCCTGTTGCGGGTTACACACAAAGCAGTTGTACAGTAACTATTAATAACATGACACACAAACCACAACCATGAACGGGTGATATTTCGTGAAGTTCGGTCACATCCACAAATGTGGTGGGCTGCAGTCCAACATATGGAATAATCACACTGGGCATGCTCACACTTTGACAACATGCCATGGGAAGGCTGAACTGGGCATGCCTCACACACTTAGTCCACATCTTGTTTTAGCAGTGGGACACACGTGATTCAGGGTATTATGTGTTATGCCAGGGTCCAACCCATTACAGCGCAAGTCCGTCAGTGCAATAACAGTAAAGCCGACTACAGAGACATACGCGGATTATAGTGGATCCCTCCCATATGCAAACAGTTTCACAGATGCAGAGGTTGTCCATACCAACAGGAATGCTATGGCAATAATAAAGATATGCAAAGAGCTCTATTAGCAACAAATAATGTGCATTTGACAATTAAACATAATGGTGTAGAGGTCAACAATAGGCTGTTTGCCCTAGGGAATGACACAGCTTAGCCATAGTGTGCTTGGTGTCCGCTTCCACAGGATGCACATTCCCTTTCCAAACACAGATGATGTCAGCACCTAGAAGTAATTACAGCAGGAGAAATGAAACTCCCAGTAATCCGGCGAATAGCCGCCATTCGCCACGCGTCCCGCCTCTGTGTCATGACATAGTTAGATAGGGTTCAAATCCTGCAAGTGCTCAGTGTGTGTGTGCGCATGAACGGCCTCGTCAGTGTGTGAGGTTGGCGGTGAAGGGAAATGTCCCTTTGGCAAACAGGAAACAACACTCAGGGATGCACATACCCTTACTAAACACTGCTGATGTCAGCATCTGGCGCGCATAAGTAGAGCATGAGAAAGGCGAAAACTCCCAGTATGCGCGAATAGCGCCTCTGCTAATGCGCCCGCCTCGGCGTCATAACATAAATTCAGGTAGGGTTTGATTCCTGTGAATGGGTGGGCAAGTGTGTTTGTGTCAGGGGGTTAGTGTGTGAGGAAAGTCCTTTGAAACTGGGTGAACAGACTACAGGATGCCCCTCCTTTGGTTACACACTGCTGATGTCAGCACCCTATATAAAGAGTAGAGCATGAGAAAGGAAAACTCCCAGTAATGCGAATAGCTGGCCTCTGGTAACGCCCGTCGCGCGTCATAACATAACTGGTGAGGGTTTGATTCCCTGTAGATGACAGGACTAGGTAGGGTTTACCCTGTGAATGGCAAGTTTATGTCAGGGGTTTGATTCTGTGAACGGCAAGTTTATGCTCAGTGTGTGTGGGAAAAGTCCTTTGGAAACTGGGTGAACAGACTACAGGATGCCTCCCCTTGCTACACTGCTGATGTCAGCACCCTATAAGCAGAGCAAGAAAGATGAGAAAGAAAAACTCCCAGTAATGCGAATGGCGCTCTAATGTCGTCCGTCTCCATTACCATAACATAACTAGGTAGGGGTTTGATTCCTGTGAATGGCAAGTGTGTGTCTGTAATAGGTTAGTGTGTGAGGAAAAGTCCCTTTTGGAAACTGGGTGAACAGACTATTAGATGCCCTCCCTTTGCTATTACACACTGCTGATGTCAGCACCCACTATAAGTAGAGCATGAGAAAGGAAAACTCCCAGTAATGCTTAATAGCTCTGCTAATGCGTCCGCCTCAGGGCGTCATGCTGCCCACATAACTAGGTAGGGGTTTGATTCTGTGAATGGCAAGTGTGTGTGTTTGTGTCAGGGGTTAATGTGTGAGGGAAAAGTCCCTTTGGAAACTGGGTGAACAGACTAGGATGCCCCTCCCTTTGCTACACACACTGCTGATGTCAGCACCCTATAAGTAGAGCATGAGAAAAGAAAACTCCCAGTACGCGTAATAGCACTCTGCTACACGCGTCCGCCTCAAGTACCATAACATAACTAGGTAGGGTTTGATTCCTGTGAATGGCAAGTGTGTGTGTTTGTGTTAGGGGGTTAGTGTGTGAGGGAGAAGTCCCTTTGGAAACTGGGTGAACAGACTACAGGATGCCCCTCCCTTTGCTACACACTGCTGATGTCAGCACCTATAAGTAGAGCATGAGAAAGGAAAACTCCCAGTAATGCTGAATAGCGGCTCTGCTACGCGTCCGCCCTGCGTCAAGTGTCATAACATAACTAGGTAGGGTTTGATTCCTGTGAATGGCAAGTGTGTGTGTTTGTGTCAGGGGGTTAGTGCAGGAAAAGTCCCTTTTGGAAACTGGGTGAACAGACTACAGGATGCCCTCCTTTGCTGCACACACTGCTGATGTCAGCACCCTATGGGAGAGCATGAAAGGAAAACTCCCAGTAAGGTGCGAATAGAAGGCCTAATGCGTCTGTCTCAAGTACCATAACATAACTAGGTAGGGGTTTGATTCCTGTGAATGGCAAGTGTGTGTGTTAGTCAGGGGTTAGTGTGTGAGGGAAAAGTCCCTTTTTGGAAACTGGGTGAACAGACTACAGGATGCCCTCCCCTTTGCTACACACACTGCTGATGTCAGCACCCTATAAGTAGAGCATGAGAAAGAGAAAACTCCCAGTAATGTGAATAGCGCCTCTGCCACGCGTCCGTCTCCAAGTGTCATAAACATAACTAGGTAGGGTTTGATTCCTGTGAATGGCAAGTGTGTGTGTTTGTGTCAGGGGTTAGTCCCAGTAAGGTGAATAGCCTTGCCACGCGCCTGTCTCAAGTGCACCATAACATAACTAGTGTGAGGGAAAAGTCCCTTGGAAACTGGGTGAACAGAGGATGCCCCTCCCCTTTGCTACACACGTGTCAGGGGTTAGTGTGTGAGGAAAGTCCCTTTGGAAACTGGGTGAACAGACTACAGGATGCCTCCCTTTTCTACACACTGCTGATGTCAGCACCCTATAAGTAGAGGCATGAGAAAGGAAAACTCCCAGTAATGCTAATAGCCACGCTCTGCTAATCGTCCGGTCTCAAGTGTCATAACATAACTAGGTAGGGGTTTGATTCCTGTGAATGGCAAGTGTGTGTGGTTTGTGTAAGGGGTTAGTGTGCAGGGACGTGTCCCTTTGGCTTAATAGGATAGGACACTACAGGATGCCCATACCCTTTTCTAAATACTGATGATCTCAGCACTCCATAAGTATAGCAGGGAAAGAGAAAACTCCCAGTAATGCAAATAGCGTGCTCAGCTAATGCGCCTGTCTCACGTGTCATAACAGTCAGATAGGGGTTTGAATCCTGCAATTGGCAAGTGTGTGTTTCTGGATGAGAAGGATAGTGTGTGGGGACAATGTCCCTTTTGGTAACTAGGTGAACAGACTACAGTATGCACAGTCCCCTTCTACACACTGTTCAGCAGATGGCCATGGGCCTGGCACAAGTTGTCTGTTGCTCTGATGCCCCTTTGGAAGATGCCTGTGCCAGCTGTGTAGTCGATTATGTTGTCCAGTTTGCAGTCATCTGCATCTCTGGACAGCCACAGTTCATCCGTGTTGGCCTGTACCTCCAATAAATATGTACCTAACAAGAGGGTCCCAGGACTGAGCCTTCTGGGACACATCCTGGAACTGTTATGGGGTGTGGCATGGCTCCAGCAATGCTAAACATGTGTGTTCTGTTCATGAGCCACTGTGCAATCCATCTAGTGACATACGGGCTCATATTCAGGATGGTGAGCTTGCCCAGAATGGCCAAGTGTGGTATTGTTGCCAAGGCGTTTGCAAAGGCCCAGGTAGGCTGTGTGAACCCCTTCCCTCGGCAATGGCCTTGGTGACTGTAGCAAAGGAATCAACCCCGTTACACCCGGTAGTGCTGGGTGCCCCAGTAGCCCTAAACCAGGCATCTGTTACTGCACACATATCGATGTTTCCTGCAAAGGAGTTTTGGGTGCATGCATGAGGAGGATTAGACACCTGGCGTTGTGCAGCATTGCTCTTAGTGTCGTAACCCTTGTGATACCTATGAAGGTGGGTTTGTCATGTGAGCCCTGCCTAACATAGCCACTATGGGGGTAGCAAGAGGCTTTGCCAATATCTGATAGGCCAGGGGTGACAGGTGCAGGCTGTCCCTAGCAAAGCAGGTAGTCCAACAGGGGATGGATGTGCGAAGGTGTAGTGCCTGTGACTACCTAGCAGTAGCATACATGACTGCTCACGTGGACACATGTCAGGCAGGTCATATGCACAGTGTCACAGTCAATGTACATGTAAACAGGTCAAACAGTAGCAACCTCTCAAGTGGGACACGGCCATACATACAGTAGGCTACACAGATGGCACTAGGAGTCCACAGAAGCCCTATAACCATGCATTGCAGGTGTGATCGGTATTCCAGGGTAATTGCAAGCAAACATGCATGCAAACAAAGGTACAGTGAACAGTGCTCCATGTACTCCATTGTACAACAAACAAGCTGTACCAGTTCCATAAGGTAACACTGCACATATGCAGGCTTATTCACATGTAAATGGAAACACACTGGTCAGATGGCTAGGGTCCAGTCTCAGTGCACACAAGTGTATGGAACATGCATGTACCGTCAGGATGTACAATAACTGGATATAAAGCCATGTGCCCATCTGCAGTAATACACATGTCAAATAACAGACACCCATCCTTCTCACAGTGGTGCCATACTTAGTAGGATTTATGTTCCTGGCTTGCCACCACACTATCCCTGACATGTATGGGGACTCTCCCTCCCGTGACAGTTTGTTATGTGTGTTGGGGCTGTGTAGTATGGTAGGAGGTGTGTGCATGCAGTGCTAGTGTGCACCTATGTGTCCTGCACTAACTTGTGTAGTTATGCACACATATCAACGCCCTCACACATCTGCATTGCAGAGTCCAGTGTGGCCAACATGCCACTTGCAATTTACATGTCCATCATTGTGTGCTACTACAGTCATTACCCATCCCCTGTGCTACCTATGTATGTAGGCTGCTGTTGACATCATTACCAGTAGTATGCCAACATGTGCAGATGATACACTATGTTACTTACCATGGGTGTAGACAACAGGACATGACAATCACACAAATACTGCATCAGGCATGCTGTGATATACCCACAATGGAATCAGCACACAGTACTGTACAACACATGATACTATAACTACACATCTAGGTCACCCTGTGCATCAGTAACATGTTAACCTGTACCTGCACAGTTGTTACAGACTGCAGGAGGTGGCACAGTTTCATCATATGCACAGGGTGTGAACCTGGTATACCTGGGTCAGCCACCATACCACCAATTGACATGTATGTGTATGTGTGTTGGTGAGGGACAGCAGTGGGAGGTGGCGCAGCGTTGCTGCAGTGTGTGCGGTATGCGTTAGCCCTAGGTGTTGTTATATTGCATGTGTGTATGGATGCACACAGTTCCACCTCATGGCTGCCATTTACTGGTGTTTGTGGACAGCCACAGACTGTACCTGCCAGGCCATACAGATCAGTGTCTCTGGGCACGGACACGGTACCTGTGCCTTGCAGGGTGCTACGGACCGTATCCGGGACCAAACCAGACTGGGTACTGTCATCGAAGGGTGTTCGCTGACTGGACACAGAGCCCTGTCGTTCTGGCCAGAGCCACGCACGTGGTCTCCTGGGGCGGTCTGATGACAGCACAGAACCAGCATTGCTGGGGCTGCTGCTGGCACTACGGGGCCGCGGCCCTGTTGTCGCCCGCCCGACCGCCAGCTGCTGCTGTTGCTGGCATACAGCCACGCCGACGACGCAACCGCCCACCATCACCCTGGCTCATGGGCATGTAGTTGTTGAGACGGGTCTAAGATGTCCCCACAACGCCTGTCTACGACGCTGGTGAAATCACGGATGGCGGCCGCAATGTCACGCATACCGTCGGTCATGGCTGTGCGACATGCTGTCAGCTCCCTCAGACCCTGTCTGCGTACCGCTCCATACGCGGACTGTGCCTGCATGACAGTCCGGAACATAGCTGAGGTTGTAAGTCCTCTGTGGGCACGCCTGCCAGGGGCAGTACGCCCATGGATGCTCCACGAGAACCCCTGGACAACTGTCTGTGTGGTACCATGTGGGCCATGCCCATGGCTGCTGTGTGGGGAAGCATGTGCCGCAGGTACCACACTACCCTGGTCGATGCCCACTGTATGCTGTCCATCACCTAGGGACAGTGGTGTCAAGGGTGTAATGGCAGGATAACTGTGCATGGATGGTGTTGACAGCTGTGTACTGTAATTGCCTGACCAATGGCGGACCCTGGCATACCGCCCTGTGCCACTACAACAATGTCATCAGTAGCAGTACCCACGGCACCTGACTCAGTTTCCCTGCTAGATAACACCAGAGCAGCAACAGAACCTGCGGGAAGTAAACAGGAAACACAGTTTACAATGTCTTCACACTGCCAGCGATGCACACATGCACACATGCACAGGTGCACATGCACACATGCACACATGCACACATGCACACATGTACAGGTGCACACATGCACACATGCACACATGCACACATGCACAGGTGCACACATGCACACATGCACACATGCACACATGCACATGCACAGGTGCACACATGCACACATGCACACATGCACACATGCACACATGCACACATGCACAGGTGCACACATGCACACATGCACACATGTACAGGTGCACACATGCACACATGCACACATGCACAGGTGCACACATGCACACATGCACATGCACACATGCACACATGCACACATGCACAGGTGCACACATGCACACTTGCACACATGCACACGTGCACACAGTTTCACACAATTGAACAGTACTCAGTATGCGTGATATTGACACACAGACACAGACACACCTACATGTACACAGGCACCACTAAGTGTGCCAAAAGGTACTATTACTAACAACATCTTAACAGGTAAAGTAAATAGACACTCACCAGCATGGATAGGCTGCACTGCAGTGATACCAGAGGTCCTGCAGACAGGAGGAAACTAATGTTAGTGGGCACAACTGTGCCAATATTACGGAGTATGATACAGGTCAGGTGAATCACAGTCGCCTTTAAACGGTTTGCAGCTAATATTGCAGATATCACACTTGCACATTTAATACTATGGTTGCAGCTACAAACAAAGGACACACCACACACATGCATTAACTACCAGTGTACACAACAGTCAACTACACATGTGACATATTACCTGCACGTTCAGTGTCCTGCTGCTGTGCGGCTCCAGCCTCCATCATGACACATGTCTGCTGCTGTTGCTGTTGCAGGTGGACTGGAGCCACTACACTCAGGAGCAGTCCCTCCAGTCTGGTGAGTGGGGATGTAGCCACCCCACCACCTGTGGCGACCTGTTGCCTGTGGATATCTGATGCACGCTGGACATGTCTAATCAAATCACTGCAGTGATGTCGCATCTGCTCATATGTCCTATTATGCATGCCTATATCATTTACCCGCTGGACAAGGTCCTGCCACAGTGCAGCCCTCACCTGTTGATTCTGGCTGGTGCGGAAAAGAGTGTTGCATAGTCCCGCACCAGGCTCTGGTGTATCTCCCTCATCCTCAGCCACGGAGTAGGTTATGGTCTCGGTGGGCCATATACCTGGGAAAGAGAAACATGGTATCAGCAATCTATGTTGGCAGACCTTGGCACACATAATACACATGCTCCTTGACTGGCATAATAACACATATCACACATATGTGGCAGCTGTCTGTCCATTGGTCGATACATACGTAGATGGCCAGGCAGTGCTCGGCCATCAACTGTTGTACAGTACCTACCAGGCTACGACGACATACTACTGGACAGCAGCAGTCAGAACACCAATTCCGGTGAGGCACCTCCTCACTCTGTGTGTTTGTGTCTAGTACTGTATGGCGACATCGGCGACTACTGTGAGCTGACAACACCTGCTTGCCCTGGATATACATATCCCACCTCCACCACCAGCACAGATGGCTACAGTGCACAACATTACAGATACAGACGCTACACTTTGTAACACTGATATGGTGTCCTTACAGACCACTGGGCCAGTGTCAGAGACATCAGACAATGCTGACCCCTACACAATTGCTTTCTACAGACATCTCCAAGACCACATGGCTCATGCATTCTATATATGTCCAGGACACTGTCCACAAAGGACAGCATCCCGTCCGCCGACCACAGCCATATACTGATTGTATCACACTTGATGTAAGCTACCACGAGACAGAGCATCAGTCTCTGAAGGGAGGGTATGTCTGAGCAGCACTGGTAAGGATCTATTTCCCACCACACTGACCACATGGGCACGTTGAGTGGGACATCAAGCTGATACTGCAGATGACCAGGAGGCCTACCTGACCTATTTAGCCACCTGGTCAGGGACCATCCTCATGCCCATGGTTAGTACACTACACATATTACACCTACACCACAGCTAGACCACATTGTGGCGGACAGGGTCAGTGCAGGTGTCACCCCACCTCCCCTGTATTAAGGCATGGGTATCCCTGCTGACCCTAACCTCAATGCCATCACAGTTATCCAGGTGAGACACCTCAGGTGAGCAGACTACACGACATGGACGGACCTGTTGGTATCCCCAGTTGCATGCTACATACCCTCTGACAGGCGCTAAACACACATATACAGGTGCTATGTTACACTACCTGGACTACAGGGTATGTACCTGTACACTGGAGCACAGCACCAGTGGTTCCACTCCATGCAAGAGGCACCTCACCATACCAATACAATACAACACAATACATGACATTGTAATCCGACACTGTGCAATATGCTAATGCCCCTGTCTACAGCCGCATTGTTCTGCTAACCTGACAATTGTGACACATGTGGTGTGATGGTACCTGCTGCCGACACACAGTTACACAGGGTGACACATATGGCATATTACCTATCTCAGTGACATGCAGCAGGGTATGTGTGACATGTACACATGGGGAGTCTCGATCGTGAACACTGTGTGGTGTGTTGCAGGGTGTGTCCTGTCAGTGAGTCTGAACCCGCCTACACATGTGCACTAAATTGCAGTGGCACAGGCGACACAGCAGACAGGTGGGTCGTGGTATGGTGGCGGTGGTACACTGCCTGTTGGACATCTGTGATGGGTGTGACTCCATATGTGCATCTGGGGGTGGTAACCTGTACGCGGGTCGGCATACATGTACTCTATGGTGGTGACAGTCACTGTGCAATGGTACTGTGTTTGGGTGCATTGTCACCGTGTTGTACATGTCACTGTGTCCTTCTACATATCTGTTGCTGTCGTGGTGAGGTCCATACCATGGCATACACGCGGCTGTGGGGAGTACACTGACCTACATGTCCATGCCTGACCGACCATGTGGGTGGACACATACCATGTGCAGCTGTTCCAGGGATAGTGTGCCACTGTTACTTTCATTGGGGCCACTATTGTACACATGTCTGACCCTGCCCACCCCTGACACATGCAGTGGTGGGCGGACACTCATTTATATTGTGGTTACCTGTGTAGGTGGTCTGGACTGTGGTATGATACTCCGGATGTGACACTGCTGTTCACTCCGTGCCTTAGTCCCCAGGCACCAGTTGCAATACATCTGTACACATGTGCCTCACTCCAGCTCTGTATACATCTCTCTCACTCTCTCTATACATATATCTATGTATTAAGATATGTCTATATGTCTATGTCTGTATACATGTACATATGTGTGTATGCATTTGCACAGATATATATATTGCTGTACATATTCTGCTGTAGATGTGGGGCACAGAGGGGTGTGTGTACAGGGGGAAGGCTGTGTTGCAGGTCAGCATATACAATCACACCTGTAGGTGGTCAGATTAGTCTGTCTATGTATATGTATCTACATATTTCTACCTCTGCATGTGTGCATTACATAGTTATGTCGCTACAACATTTTATCAGCATCTGTCTATGTGGTCCTACATCTCTCTCTGTATGTCTGTATACATATGTGGATATCATATGTACACATGTACATATAGGATATCTACACATACATATGTTGACATGACTACATAGCCATATGTTGGACAGGTATGTCAGCATATATGTCTACCTTACTGTATACACACACTAACTTACTGCTAAGCATACATAGCTCTGTAATGTAATTAGTACATGGCAGTACAACCTACAATCAGACGACATATATATGTGCACATAGCTGCTGACACATACAACTGTATGTACAGCCTTCACTGATAGGTGCTGTATATCCCCTGCCCATTACACATCTTCATATACATATGGATACAGCCCAATAACACATATGGAGGGTTCACAGTATGTACACCTTGATAGTATTACTTTACAGTACCTGTGTTGGTCACAGCTGTGTCTGCGAATGTCTGTCTCACTGTCCTGCTGCTCAGGTTCACTGTTGCAGCTTCCAGGTAGCTGTTGCTGTGATTGCTGTCTGTCTGCTTATTGGCAGTATAGTTCTGGGTGTGGTTGTCCCTTTCACCCTCTCTCTCTCTCTCTCTCTCTCTCTCACTCTGTCTCTCTGTCTCTCTCTCTCTCCAGGTGCAATGTAATTATTGCATGCGTGGACATGGACTGCAGCATACTTTTGTAGGTATCTGCATATGCCCATGTGATGGCCTCTGCACCAATTGTTAGCCAGCATTTGCTAATTGCATGCAGCCTGTTGTGTACTGCTTGCAGTTCTCACTGTGATTGCAGAACTGTGCTATAAAAGGGTGTGTGGAAGGGGCGTAGCCCTTTCAGATGTTAATGGCAGGGACCATGCTGTTATGCTGTGGACAACATTCTGTGAGTGTAAAGGTTGGTATCTCTAATTTTACTCTGTGGGTTGTGGGTTAACATTCCTCCATTCATTTCTCCAGTTTCCTGTACTGACTGTGTATGTACACTAACAACTACTACTATTGTTGATGTGTGCATGTGTGTGTGTGTGTTTCCTTTCACCTTGCTTGCATTCTGTTGCTACGCCTTCGATAGTTGCCCTTCACTGTCAGTACTGGTGTGCCTGCTAGGTGTCTTGACTGTTGTGTGCTGCTGTAGCTTTCTATTTCCCATGTACATTCACACCCTGGAATGCTTGCTATATCTGCTAGGGTGTTACAGCATGCAGTGTGGTCTGGCCATGGTGTGGGCCTTGACATCTATTAGCATATGTGGGTATGCTGCTGAGCAGGCCCCAGAGGCTTTCAGGTTCACCGTTATGTGCCTCATGGAATGGTACTTATCAGTGGTGTGCACCCAGTAATATGTCTGGTATGCTGCAGGTGTGACTGTGGGTTAGCATGAGCATAGGTATTACTACACCTTTCTGCCATGCGAAAGTGGTGAATACTCGGAACCCATAGTTGCCATTGCATGTGTTACACCTTTCTGCCTACTGTTTGTACATTTCACATGTGGTCTGTGGAGCATCCCTGTACGACATTCACTGTTGCTATGTCTAGGGTCTTAGCTATTCAAATATGGTGGTGTTGTATTGGCCATGTGTACAGATATTTGCAGGCTGTCCACATGTCTGCCTCATAATTCGGTCATCATCTCATGCACACCTTTATCTGGCAGGTCATTCTGGCCTCAAGTCGGGATATGGTGACAAACATTCATGTTCCAGACTGCACTTTGCAAACATCCCACAAGGTGTAGACCCTGTTACTTTCTGAACTGTCTGCATTTGTTGTAACTTCATTTGTACTGTGTCCCTGGTTTTGGCCCTTTGCTCCACATATGTTATTACTTGGTCCCGATGTGTTCCTGTAAGGGGTTGTGGGGTATGGGCAGTGCTTATCCTGCTGTGAGTATGTGTGTGTCTTGCAAGGTGCTATTGTGACATTATTACCTAGTAGCTTCCAGCTAGCATGGCTGTTTCTGTTCACACACTACTATTATGGAAATCCACCAGTTTTGTTTGTGAGTCTAAATGTCATGCTTTGTGTACTACACAGCTATATTCCCTTTACATTCATTCCTACTGTTAAATGATAATTACTCTAGCACAGTGTTTCTATGTAAGAGTCATGGCTTAGTGGTAAGTCATGCAGACTATAGTTGCCAAGGTCCGGGGTTTGCGACTCGCAGTGGGATTTTATTTTGCTTTTGAACTGAGTACAGGACCTGTCAATCAAAGTGACTAAGGCACTTTTAAGCAGTTGTAACCGGTTAGCGCTGGTTTGCTGAGCTCACGCATGCGCACTGGCGGTTAGCTCACAAGACACAAGCCAAGACACCCGCGCTATTTTCTTTGAAAGAAAAGAAAACGGGGAGACAGGAAAGTTGTGAAAAAGGGTTCACAAAGAGGGTAAGACAGTAGGGAAACAAGCTTGGGATGTGCAGGAGGGCTGTAGGTAAGGCCCATAGCTGCCCATTTCTTCAGCAGCAACAGCTGTGCATATGTATATAATTTGGTGTGACATTTGAAACCTTCCACCACTGAGAGAGGTGTCAGGACAACAATAATACCTGTTGTACAGCCAATTGGAATTGATGGGTTCCATGTCCAGTGGACATGTGTGCGGAATGGGCAGCTATGTATGGGGCGAATTTTTGTGGGTACAGAGTGCCCTTTTTTTTTTTTTTTTCAGGTGAGAGTGGTATGTCAGGTGAAGGTAGTCGGTACAGCTGGGGAGGTAGGTTGGGTAGGTTAACAGACAAGACAAACAAGACGATACAGGGGCAGTGTATGACACGTGTGGGGGTTACACAAATGACGGGACGGAGGTTGGGATGTCCAGAGCCCATGAGCCCACAGATGGCAACAGTGGAACTGATATCCCCACCCATAGGCAGTTGCCACTGTTCCTTCACTGCCCAGGACGGGCTGTGCTGGGGCTGTGTAGGCGGGCAACGGGCAAGCCCGTTAGTTGCGCCACCCGTGCCTCGAGCTGGCGTAGGGGCTCGAGGACAGAGTCCCGAATCTCCCCACGCACTACAGTCCGGACGCTACGGAGGGTGAGTGGTGGATCTCCTCCGGCCACACTTGCAGAGGGGGCGAGCCCCGTCCCCTGCAGCTTCCACCCGCAGGTGGCACAGGGCCACCGGAGGAGGGTCCGACTCGGCACTAGTGCCAGGTGCACTCGCCAGCTGAGGTGGGAGAGGTGGGTCCGCCGGAACCCGCCTTCCCTGTCGCTTCTATGTTTTGCATTATGTCATTACAGTTTGGGTTAGTGACATATAGAAACCATTCACAGTTAGTTTTAACAGCATGCATTAGTATTCCCATTAACCACACACCCAGTTATTCACACCATTGAACAGCATGCAAAGCACATGCATAATTTCAACAGTAATACACAGTCCAACAACATGCAGGGTTGGTTGATGGCAACAGGCCATCAGGTGTGGATGTATGAACGGGCGGATGCATCAACAGACATGCAAATATATATGACCCAACAGGACAGATGTCCAGGGGTGGTAATTGTGATTGCACATACCATTTTCCCGTGGAATGGGTTATAGATGGTTAGAGGGTGGGGTAAATCAGACATATTATTAACACCTTCAGATACACCCACATATGCTGTACATTTCTAATAGCTACAGTTATATACACACTACTGTTCTGACTACAGTGTCCTATATATTAACTGCCTAACCTTGCAGATGGGACTGTTACTGCAACATAAGTCTACATTTTATTGCTGTTCATACACAAGGCATATCGAAATTTGTGCAGATACATCTCCTGTTGACTGTTAGTTCTATAACTGTGGACAGGTGTGGATGTTTAGAATATCGGACAGTCATCCTATCTGCATATTTCAGACTGGGAGCAGCATATACAGATTTTGGTGTACACATTCCACATGCAGCAACACTTTGAACAGATGTTTCTGTTTGATTTTGGGTCTCACATGCATTTAATTATGTCCTGACTGCAGTATACTTTATTCAGAGGTTATTACTACTGTAGTGCTGTATTCCTGACACTTTCTCACACTCTCTCACTTACTTTCATTTTACTATTCAAACTGGTACTTCTAGGCTTTATTAACATGTTTTAACAGAATTATTGCAGGTTTTTCCAGCACTCTCACTTCTGTCATGTTTCAGGGTTTCCACATGTATTCATCTCACACAGGTGGATTCCTCCTCTTCTGCAGCTATGCTCTACCTGCTGCTGTTTGTGTACTAATGTCTTACAGGCAGTGCAGTTTTATTTACAAATATGTGTTGGACAGTCTCATGATTAGTTTCATCTTACAGGCTGGGAACTGTTGTATTCAGGCAATACTTGCATAAACATTCACACTCTGTGAGTTGCAAATTTAATTCCTTCCTGGATACACTGCACTCTTATGCTAACTGTCATACATTTCTACATATTTACAGTTACTAGTTGTGGATTACTGACCTGCCTGGTGGCGCAACCACACCAGCCTATCAGCATAGGCTCTGCGGTTCGCAGAACGGACACCTGCAGCTGTAATATAAATGAAGTAATATTGGAATACACATCTCCATGATTTCAGGTAGTTTAACTTTCTACAGACATAATTAATTTATACTTACTCAGTGGTGGGGCGCTGGGTGATTGCCGGGCCTCCTGGATCCAACGGTTCAGTTGGTCCTGCTTACGTCTCTTCAGGTCCGCATGGTGGTGACGGACCTGCTCACCTGTCCTAGGAATTCCTGTGGCACTGGTGAGTTCATGAGCCAACTGGTCCCACGCCTCAGCCTTGTACGCGGGCCAAAGGACCTGGCCCTGCATGAGTTGGGCCTCATGGTTATGGACTAGGAGCCAGGCCATGTACCTGGACTCCTCAACACCCCACCTCTGCGCCGGAAGTTTACTACCCTCACCTACACCTGACATTCTAACTGCAGGTCTGTTCTACAATCGTTTATGCTGTGTATTCCGCCTATGGGGCTTATATAGTCCGCTTTTCCCCGCATATCTGTGATTGGCCAGTTTGGAATTGTATCAACTTCACTAAACCTGCATTGTCATGCTGTTGTTTGTATTCATTCCTATATATGAGCTGAGATAGCATTTCTATGACCTGCTGTCATGGCTTAGTGGTTCTGTACCTTGACTTTGGTGTATAGTATCCTGGGTTCGAACCTGGCCACTGCTTTTTATTTTTCAGGACTGTCTAGACATGTTGAAGGGTGTGTCTGTGTAAAGGCATTTTGGATACGGCTTGCTCAACGTTGACCGTCTGTTAGCTCGTTTGCGCGGTGCGCACCTCCGCGCAAACGGGGTAGGCCAGTTTAACACTGATTTGGCTATTAGCACACATATGCCGCTTAGCTGAATTAGGGGCACATATATTTAGCGTGGTAAACCACTGCTCGGCTACAGGCACTCATTTTGCAACGGTTAAACCTCTGCTTATTTACGGCCACATAATCTCACTCTGTTGAACTGTAGCTCAGCTATGGGCATATCTGGCAGTTTATATGAATTTTTTGGCTCACATTTATTCAATCAAAATAGGCTATTACATTGCATTTTACATATATTCTGGTTTTATGTGTACATATAAGTGTCAGGGACTTGTTTCCTGCTTATTTTCAGAAAAAAAAAAAATGTGTTGTGGGGGCTCGAACCATGTATGCCTGCTTTGCAGCCAGCATCTCTACCGCTTCGCTATTGCTTCCTGGCTTATTTTGCATATGTAGTTCTTATATGCTTTCCCACTGACTGCTAACTGTAGCTGCGCTTACGGCACGCCAGCATAAATGAGCACACTCACGGTTAAACATCTTTACAATTTAAAAAAAAAATGACATGTACATTTATATTTCTTTTATGTTTAATAGTCTGTGGGGGCATGTGTTGTGTTGTGTTTATTCACATTTGCGTGGACTCTGTTGTGGGTGTGTACTTTGGACACTTGTTGACTTCTGGGGGCGTGTCCGCTTGCAGGGCTCAGCCTACGGACACGCCCCCTACTGTCTTACACGGCCGTGTTCGACTTGGGTGTGATTCAGCATGCTCTCATGAATATGCAGAGCATGCTGACATCACTCAGTTTAACTGCAGCCTCCGTGTAAGAGTTATAACTCTTACACGGAGGCTTTGTGAATCCTGGGGTATATCTTATTAAAATAAACATATTTCCCAAAATATTATACTTAATACAAAATTTTTCATTGCCACCTCCCAAATATATTATTCAAAGATACAATAAACTAATTTTAAATTTTCTATGCTTTCCAAATAAACCCCGTATAGCCTTAAATAAACATTTGCCAGATTGGGAAGATGGTGGAATTAATTTACCGGATATTGATTTATATATTACCTCATCTGTTATTAAAAACATAACACTATGGTTAAATAATTCATACACACCTATATGGAAACAAGCCCATGAGCAGATTTACATAGAAATCAATTATAATCACATACAAGACAACTTAACAGTAATACCATCACCCCTTATATGGATGTTAAAAGATTATTTTTAGGGAAAAGAAATAATATTAATAAATTGCCATCAAACTATGTAAGCTCTACACTTTCAGTGTTCAGAACATATATAAACAAAATACCAAATATTAATTCTTGGATTTTTCTTATTTTCCCTATAGCTTTTACACCAAATATTCTAGATACATTCCAAATATCTAAAATAAATATACTTAAAGAAGAAACATTACTCTTTTGGCATCAACTTATAGAGAAAGGGAAAATTCTAACAAAGGAACAGATAATTTATAATTATAATATAAATAAAGACAATTGGCTGTTTTTACAAAATCTAAGGCATTTTCTTATAAATAAAATAGAACAAATGCAACCTTCAGTTAGACATGAAGCTCCAAAACTCATTGAATACCTTATTCTTATCACAAAACAGCCTTATCAGGGTACAGGTTATTTGTCTAATATCTATAAAATTGTTAAAAACAAAAACTATCATGAAAAATCATACTGGGATTATTATACTTTAATAAACAACCACCCTCCAGTAGAAGAAGAGAAAAGTAATATTCTAAAATCTTCCAAATTTTCTACATTATCAAAATACTGGCAATTATTCACTTGGAGATATCTACATAGAAGTTTCTATACACCACATAGGTTAGCCAAAATGTATTCTATTGAAGATCAATGTTGGAGATGCCATACCAAGATAAAAGCAGATTGGCAGCATGTTTTTTATGAATGTATATGTCTCAATATGTACTGGAAATCCATTAATTATTTTTTTTCAGACTGTTTATAATGATAATTTTCAATTAACAAAGTCTTTAATTTTATTCAACTCTCCTATTCCAAACTGTGTACCAAAAAGACACTAAAATTCTATGGTCACTATTGGCAATTTCACGTAAAATCATAACTATACACTGGAAAAATGAGGCTTCCACGCTCAAGGAATTTGAGACTTTAACAACAACAGTTGCTCACATGGAAATATTAACAGTGAAGAACAGAACTAAAAGATCTACTTCTTACTATTACTCTTGGATGAAAGTACTGGAAATACTTGAAAATATCGAAGAAGATATATCATCTTATGTTTCTAACTTTATATAATATAGAATTTCAATGTTATTTGCATAGACACCAATGTAAATAGTTATATAATGGTTTGAAGTTAGTAATGTTTTAGAATTGTAAATATGTTATTTATCTTTATTTCATGTAATGTTTAAGACATCTTATTTGAAATAATAAAAAAAAAAATATTTAGTGAAAAAAAGAATCACTAGAAGGGGCCAGTAGAGAAAGGACAAATGAGAATGTGAAAGAGGGAGTAGAGGAAGTGCAGGAAGTTAGTGACAATGAAGAAGGCGAAATATTAGACCTAGCTTTATTGAGCTTGGAGCTCTATTTAGCAGACACGAAACCAGAAGTTACACTCTTGGTGGAAGGGAGGGAGGTCAAATTTTTGTGCGACTCAGGGGCATCACGGACTCTGATACACCACTCCAAATTGCCAGAAAACCCAGAGTCACCTGATTACATACTGGTCAAAGCAGCTAACGGACAGCTGTATCGGGAGCCTCTCTCCCGTAACATTGCAATAACTGATCCAGTTTCAGGATTGACACAAAAAAGCAAAATTGTAGTTTCTGCAAAATGCCCAGTAAATCTCTTAGGCAGGGATCTCATGCACCTATTTGGTATAGCAGTAGTCCCAACCATGCAGGGTATGGAAGTACAGCGACAGACTAACACCTTTGTGGTGCAATCGGGGGGGTGAAATGTCTTATTGGTACAGCCAGGACTTGGTTACGACTGGTCCAGGGACTGTGACCAAGGAACTAATGAACGTAGCCATCAGCAAGTTTCCCTCCCTTGACCTTGATAAGCAACACTTGTTGCACTGTCCCCTGTATTTTTGTAGCACACCAGGACCTGATAAGGAATATGAGAAAGAATTATTTGAAAATCATATGAATAGATTGGTATTGCGTAATTTGTACTGGGATGCAGAAGGGAATAGTGTAGCCAGCTGTTCACTGAAGAGTTTTTCACTCTTTATAAATCTAATCGATTACCATATGTTAGCTTAACCAAAAACAAATAATATAAAATGGGCAGACCTAGGGGAGAAAGTCACGAGATGGGAGAAACAAACAGAACTGGAACTGTCAGGACAAGGAATACAAGTGCAAAAATTTAATTGGGTAACTCAGACCAACCCAGCTGTGCACTTACATTCTTGCGAAGACAGCTGATGGATACTCCTACTAAAGGAGGAAGAAAACGCCTTGCGAGATATACCAGAGACTCTCTGGTCGACAGGAAAATCAGATGTAGGACTTATTCGTACAGCAGGGCCAGTTACTATCACACCAAAGTCAGCATTCAGACCACAAAAGAGACAGTATCCCTTAAGAAAAGATGCAGAGACAGGGATAAAGCCTATTATAGTAGCATTACTTAAAGGAGGGATACTAGTGGAATCTCCTGATTCACCATGTAACACACCCTTATTTTCAGTTAAAAAAGCCAATGGAGAATGGCGTATGGTCCAGGATTTACAAGCAGTAAATGACGCAGTAATACCAAGGGCACCCATAGTGCCAGATCCACACACCATGTTAAATGATTTAAAACCTCAACAAAAGTATTTTTCTGTGGTAGACATTAGCAACGCATTCTTTTCGATACCGATACACCCTGATAGCCAGTATTGGTTTGCATTTACATTTCAGGGAAAAAGATACACATATACGCACCTACCACAGGGATATTGTGAAAGTCCAATGATATTCTCACAAGAAATGGCAAGCAACTTGGCGGGATTCAACCCACCAAAATGTAGTCAGGTTTTACTTTATGTTGATGACATTTTGTTGGCGGCCCCCACCCTGCAGGATTGCAGGGAAGATACCATAGCACTTCTACGATTTTTAGCCACTGAGGGACATAAGGTAAACAAAGACAAACTGCAGCTCTGGAAAAAACAGGTTAAATACCTAGGATATGTAATATCCAAGGAAGGTAGAACACTAGATGAGGACAGAAAAGTAGCAATTTTGCAAGCACCAAAACCCACTACCAAGAAGGAAATGATGTCCTTCCTGGGTACAACTAATTTTTGTCGAAGCTGGATTCCAAACTATGCCTTGGAATCTGCACCCTTAACTGACCTCATATATAAGACGCCTATGGCAGCGCAGGATTTGTTACAATGGACACCAGAGGCAGAATCTGCCTTTTGTAAACTAAAGCAATTAATAGCGTCCTCACTAGTTCTGGGACTGCCAAAGTATCATAAGCGTTTTTTCCAGACTGTAGATTGCAAGAAGGGTTATATGACATCAGTACTAACATAACAGCATAGGGATAAGCAACTCTCCATTGCTTACTATTCATCACAACTAGGCCCAGTGGCACGGTCCTTACCCCACAGTGTACAAGCCATAGTCGCAGCAGCGATGGCAGTACAGGCTTCAGCCTCAGTAGTCTTGTTCCACCCTCTCACATTGAGAGTACCCCATGCAGTCACAATCATTTTACTGCAAGAAAAGGTTGCATATCTTTCTGCTGCTAGGCATCTTTCTTGCATGACTATATTATTGAGCCAACCTCATATGACAATTGAACGATGCACAACTTTGAACCCTTCTACTCTGCTCCCGACTCCTGCAGATGGCACGCCGCACCGCTGCCTGCAGGTAATCGAGCAAAAGACATTACCTAGAAAAGACCTCACAGATGTTCCCTTGGATGATGCCAAGGTAACATACTATGTGGATGGCTCATGCAAGAGGGGTCCTGCAGGACAGAACCTAGTAGGATATGCAGTAGTTTCTAATACTGAGGTTATAGAAGCAAAATCCTTACCGCACAATTTATCTGCACAAGCAGCAGAACTGATTGCCCTAACACGAGCATGTACCTTAGCAAAGGGTAAATGTGTAAACATTTTTACGGATAGCCAGTACGCTTTCTCCACTGTACATGCATTTGCACAACAGTGGAAAAAATGGGGAATGACAACATCTACTGGCAAACCTATAAATCATGCACAGTTTATTTTATATCTTTTAGAATCTATTCAATTACCTCAGAAAGTGGCCATTTGCAAATGTGCAGCTTACACCAAGCAACAAGATAGGATTTCAAAAGGTAATGCAAGAGCTGATACAGCTGTGAAACAAGCAGCCACAGAAGTATTTCTTTTAAATGAGGAATTACAACCCTCTGAAACTCTAAATCTAGATATGTTAAAAACAATACAGACACTCACTACGCGAGTTGAAAAACAACGATGGATAAAACGAGGAGCAATCCTCAAAAAGGGGCTGTACATCTCTAAAGAAGGAAAACCGATACTACCCTCTAATTTGTTTTGCTATGCGGCATTGTTGAGCCATGGGCAGTGCCATGTCTCAAAAGGAGGGATGATACAGCTGGTGAACCAGGTGTTCACAACGTACGGATTTACAAACTACTCTAAAACATTTTGTTTAATGTGTCAGATTTGTAATAAACATCATGCACAAGGGGCGATAAAGCCCAACTCCCACACCACCATATCCATTTCACACTATCTGTATGGATTTCATAGAATTGAACAAATGTGAGAATAAGAAGTATTGCCTTGTCATTATAGATATGTTTTCCAGGTGGGTGGAAGCTTTTCCAACCAAAAATCCAGATGCAGCTACAGTGGCAAAAGTACTTGTCAAGGAAATTATTCCTAGGTTTGGCATTCCGGAGAGAATCTATAGTGACAATGGTGCACACTTTGTAAATCAAACCATACAGCAGTTGAGCAAGTATTTTGGTATTTCTTTAAAAAATCATTGTGCATATCATCCGCAGTCTGCAGGGCTGGTTGAAAGGCATAATGGTATACTGAAAAGCAAATTGAGGAAATTAATAGCTGAGACAGGGAAAAATTGGTTATATTGTTTACCCCTGGCACTGTTGAACATGAGAACTGTTCCTACAGCAAAAGGACTGACTCCTTTTGAAAAACTGTTTGGAAGGGCTTATTATACACCCCAGTGGAAACCTCTCATGTCATCAGACCAGGAAGCTGATTTTACACTAGCTGAATATATGAAAAAGTTGTTGAATTCTAAACATCTGTTCCAGTCTAATTTTGTTTCAGACCAAAAACGAACTGAAACATCGGAAGTGACAGTGACGCCAGGAGACTGGGTATGGATTAAAATCGTGAAGTGAAAGAACCGGGCATCGCCGAGGTGGGAAGGTCCCTACCAGGTGCTTCTTTTGACATGTACTGCAGTCAAGATAGCAGAACAAGCTTCATGGATACACCTGACGCACTGCAAGCTGGTAAAAAACTTCGAGTTGGACAAAGATCTTGCCTCTCCATCGGGACTTTAAGCACAAAAGTCTGGCTACAAAGGGGGGTTAGATCAATAGGAACTGATCCATCTCAAATCCAGTGAAACAATCATCGGTGCTTAAGGTCCTATAAGGGCAGAGAGTAAGATCACGTGTCCTAAGTGAAGATGACGGAATCAAGTAAGATGCAAATACACTTACTTGGAAGAACCAGAGAAAACGGAAATGCAGAACAACCGTTTCCACAGAAGTATTACATGACCATCCTGTTGACCGTATTGGTAACAATAATCTTTTTATTATGGCCATTTCTTTTCTCAGTCATGCAAGTAAAGTTAAATAAGCGTGCAGAATGGCACCCAAACTTCAATACCTACCAGGCAATCAAATATGTGTATGCTGAAACCTTTAATGTCTCGAATTGCTGGATCTGCACAGCTCTACCAACAGCATATGGGGGGTTACTGCTAACTTCAGTTCCCCTAGGGGCTAATAAGACCTGGGAAAACCTAATTCATGATACATCAAATGTCACATCAGAAGATAAAGTAGCATTGCACTTGTCTATTCATCAGAAGGGAACCGTGTGTTTTTATAAGAATGATACAGTAAAGGTGGGATGGAGCTATTGCAATGTAACAGTTCCCTATAGATGCTGCACTAAATCTAATAACGAATTCTATTGCAACACGAGCTATGATTCATTTGTTGAACTGATGCATAGGACAACCGAAGAAGTAAAACATGATTCTGTCCTCTACAAACAACTGTTCATAATTGACAGAAAAATGTTTCATACAGGACAAGGGTATGTTTATAGTAAAGTTACTACTAAAGTGGAAGATTGTTACTTTATATGCGGAAGAAAAGCATATAAATGGCTACCTGAAAACTGGTCCGGTAGTTGTTTTTTGGGGTACCTGGTTCCGGCCATATGACACACAGCAGTTTTACCTCAAGGGAAAATTTGGAATGTCTGAGAAATCAAGAAGCCTGTCAATCCATTGGGATGAATCAATGCACCTTGGAAATACCATCATAACTTAGGCCCTAAGAATAACAACGGACTGTCGCACATGGATCTGAGTGATACCGCCATATCATGGGCAGGCATATAACCAGCATATGGAGCAACAAAATCAATCTGGGAACTGAGAAAATTGCCTAAACTTCTCGAAATAATGAGTAATGCAACCTTTTCTGCCTTAGAATTAGTGACCGATGAACTGACTGCCATGAGAACAGTGGTGCTTCAAAATCGCATGGCTCTTGACTTCACCCTGGCAGTGAAAGGAGGTACATGCGCTTTAATCCAGGAGGAGTGCTGTTCATACATTCCAGACTACAGACATGAGATAGACAACCATCTTGAGGTAATTCAGCAGGTGTCGACCATGACCAAACCGGGAGCAAATCTATTGACGGACTTTTTTCAGAAATGGTTTGGGGGTTGGGGAAGCATCCTGATTGCCATCTGTGTAGGGATAGCCCTACTGATGGTGTGTGGGTGCTGCTGCATCCCCTGAATAAAAGGACTAGTTAAAAATTTTGTAGACATTTCAGTTTCAGAAACTTTGTACCAGGAAGCCGAACTCGAAGAATTACTCAAAACTGAAAAATGCTTTCATGAGTTTAAACTAAATGATTCTCTAACTGCAAATCCTGAGTAGGAAGAGGTTAAGGGAAGAAAGACTGTTTATGCTTGTTTTGAAAGTAGAATAAAGTATTAAAAGGGGGGAAATGTTAGAAAAATGTATAATAGCAATATGCATGCTTAGTGCATTCAAGGCTTAAAAGGGTTAATACATTTATTCTGTTCATGTTGTATGAATTTGCACAGCTACTAGAAACCTTAATAAGAGACACTTTATTCTGCTTATGCCATGAAAATATGTGCAGCTATTAGAAACTTTAATGAGACATTTTATTCTGCTTACGCCATGAGAAAATGTGCAGCTGCTAGAAGCCCTGATAAAGAGAACAATAGATGTTTGTAAAGCTTAAACCATAGTTAGCATTACTTGTACCAAAGCTAGAAATGCACCTTGAATCTAGACAAAATGTAACACATGTATTAGAACTGTACAATTGAAGTACTGAAGAACCAAGGAGGGCTAAAATAAGCCCAAGGCCAGGTTGTTTTTCTCAAATGTTTTTGCAAGACAGCAATAATTTGACCATGTCAGCAATAAGTCTGGTAACATTTTCTGTGCAATATACAGAAAGCTGTGTCTGACTACGTCAGCAGTAGATTGGTAACATTTTCTGTGTGACATGAAGAGAACTGTATAAGAATAACATACTAAACTCCAGAAAATTAGACAAACCTTGTACCTACATGCTTTGTCTCCTTGCTGCAAGTAATAAAGGGTGCCTTGCTTGAACCTAACGTGCATTGGTCTTTGAAGTTTTTCTTTTACACGTTTCATGCTTTCAAGTTCGATCGCATCTTCGATCATATAATAGAGAACCAAAAATTCCACCTCCCATAGAACAATCTCTACATATTAGGGGGTAAGTGCAGTGACTTTAGATTAAAAAAACACCCCTGGTTAAGGGTTGGAATCTAACTAGAAGATACTTTTTACAAAGGGTGTAGGAAGCCCATTCCTTACATTTTGTTTAGGGCTGTAACACTAAAGAAAATTGATTATGTCAAACCTCTTCCTTGCATGCAATTTATCAGTAAACCTTGCATAATGAAACCTTTTCTATTTAGTAGCATATATCATTAATGTTTCACATATAACCTCAACCTAATGTGTGTCCAGTTTCTTACACATGATAATGATGATATTTAATATAAAATTCAGTTGCATATGTAAGATGGGAACAGTACTTTTGTTATAATCATCATGATTCATCACATGTCCCAACTATGTATTTAGCACAATTATGTCTTGTGAAACATGTATGTAACATAATCCAACTTGTATTAATCAGCACATTGAACTGCATCTATCTGAAATATATTTACAAACAGAAACAATGACCTTTACATAGGAATACATTCCCAGAAATAAATACAAGCATACAAATGTACGCCCCAGGAAATTTCTATATGTCTAATTTCCATGCTGGAGCTGTAGTTCTCTTGTGGTAATGTCAGTTAATAAAGTAAGATGCAAATTTTGCATCCTTTATCCCATGGGTTCAATTCCCAGATGATACAATAATATTTCACATTGTCCAAGCCCCACTATGAGAATATGTCATAATTCATCTTTCTCCTTTCAAAGTGCAAGTGTTAAAATATGTTATTAAGATTTCCATTGTTGAATATTGGAACCCTGTGTTAACTGGTTGAGTGTCACACATGGCAAAGCACAATGCCATGTTTCATAACTTTAATGCTATATGACGTAAGTAGTACCAGTGTGTCTGCCCTGTCCCTCTGCTTTAAGTTGTGCAAATGCAGTTGGCAAGGGAGTGCATCTTTGTACACAAGCAGTTACCTGTATAATTTGAATTAGGTGCCAATTCCATACTTTGTTAGCTTGATCTTTGCAAACTTGGCTGGTGAGGGAAAAAATGCTGCTAAATTTAGAGCACAGTGATGGGATATTGAAGAGTCCAGGAAATTTGCAGCAGTTTTTGTGAAGTACTACAGTCATAGGCTGCTGCAGGGCCATTATACTGGGTTTCAATACAAGGCTGAGGCTTGGAATAGCTTAGGAAAGGCTGTGACCAATGCAACAGCCATTCCATATAATTGGGAACAGTATCATCACTACTACAGTGATCTGAAGAAGTACAAGCAGGACCTCCTTTGCTGATGGGAGGATAAATTTAGGAATGAGAACATCCCTCTAGTTGTGTAGGTAAAGTGATCCATAACCTGTCTATGATATGGCATTGATGATCTTTCCAGCCAACACAGGTACTCGTTATGCTTTCAGATGTATTTCTTTTCTTTCTGTACTGTACAGCTACAGAGGAAACAGCTGTGAAAAGTGAAGCACACCAGGAGAGATTAACTGACCTCAGAGGGGCATAGCATAAATATGACTCATGTACAAATTCAAGCCATAATATTATTTTCTCATTATACCTCAGCCTTCATCTCAAGCATGCACACCTTCCCCAATAACTCTTGCTGCTTGCATTAGACAATGAAAACACCAGCTTTGCTGTGTGTGGGTTCAGTACCCAGATGCAGCAATTACTTTTTATTACTGGATAAGTATTTGTAAAATATTAAGAGCAATATATTAAGAAGAATTGCATTTTGGTATTTGCAGTTATTAAATTAGAATGCATTTCTCCTATCTGTCATAGAGAAATAAAAGCTGCTATTTCTTATATCATAGCAGTGAGATTTGTTTATTTTATGACACATAAATACTTTCCATTATATATGGGCCCATATCTATACAGGAAGAATGCAGAGTCCCTCTAATCACAACTACGCAGGTAAAAGCTGCACTCTCTAAAGCCAAAAACACAGCATCCATGGGACCGGACAACATCCCAGGCTGCGTTTTACACGAACTTCAGAATGAACTGGCTCCCCACTTAAGCACCATGTTCAATAATAGCCTCGCATCAGGCTTTGTGCCCACTGAATGGTGCACAGCAACAGTTATCCCACTCCACAAAGGGGGCGCCACCACTGATCCTGGGAACTATCGACCTATTAGCCTGACGAGCCTGGTCTGCAAGGCCATGGAACGTATCATCATGGAACTCATAAACAAAGACATTGGTAACCTCCAAACTCTGGATCCCACCCAGTTCGGGTTTGTGAAAGGCAGCTCATACCTCCTGAATCTGATCGACTTCTTTAAGGCAGTCACCAAAGCCGTGGATGAGGGTAAGGTGGTTCACACAGCCTATCTTGACCTCGCCAAGGCTTTTGACACCATCCCCCATTCTGGAATTATAGCTAAACTCACTAAACTAGGTATAAATACCTACGTCACAAGATGGGTTGCCAACTGGCTCACTGACAGAACCCACACTGTAAAAGTTGCAGACTCCAAATCTGACCTCAAGGCAGCGATAAGTGGAGTGCCACAGGGTTCCTTCCTGGGACCTCTCCTATTTATCTACTTCTCTGAAGTACAGGCTAACACAGAAGGCCTCTGGCTGACAAAGTTCACAGATGACTGCAAACTAGGAGCCATAGTCAAGTCCCCAAATGATGTGGACATCCTACAGAAGAGCCTCACTGAGACAGATGCCTGGTGTCAGAGCCATGGCCTCAAGCTCAATGCCAAAAAGTGCAGTGTCATCCCCTTTGGTAAAAACTCTGTACCCATGAACTACCACATAGGCAGCAACCTACTTAACACTGAATGCGTGATAAGAGACGTTGGGGCCCAGATGGACAGTAGTCTCTCCTTTGATAGTCACATCGCCACAGTAGTCAGGAAGTCCTTCTATGTGGCACACCTCATCATAAAAGGGTTCTCATCCAGGAAAAAAAGAGGTCATTGTTCCCCTCTACTCGTCACTCATTAGACCCATTATAGAGTACAACGCCCCTTTTGGAATGTACCTCACAAGACATCTGCAGCAGCTATAAAGGCCACAGAAGTACCTCACAAAGAGGATTATTGGCCTCAAACAAATGCCCTACACTGACCACCTCAAAAAACTCCAGCTTTACTCCGTAGCATATCGCCTACTCCGAGGTGATCTCTGCCTAACATATAAAGCTATGTTGAACCCAGAACTGTTGGACATGCTACACCTAAAGAAATCCCAATCCCTCCAAGCTACATGCTCTAGGGACCTAAATCTTGTCACCACAATAAACAGGACACACTGGAGGGATAGATTCCTGTCCCAGAGACGTCTTATACTCTGGAACAAGCTACCCATCTATGTCAAGCAAAGTTCTTCATTAGCACTCTACAAGAAAAAATCTTGATGAGCGGATGGGAAATAGGAAATACACCCCGGGGATCACTTCTGTGTCTCTGCTGGACAGTGGCACAGGAAAATAACTTTCTTGGGTGGCGTAAGCCCTTGGGCCAATAGCCTTGTACCTACCTATGAACCTATGAACCTATGGATTTGGCAAATGTGTGAAATAGTAAACTGTCATAATTGTTTATGTATTGTCAGGCCAGGTGTCTTTAAAAAAATACAATACTGTGACATGCCATGTATCTAATTATGTCTTTTGTTTGCCTCCCCTCACACTATTTTTTTATTTTTATTTTTTTGGGAAGGGTTATAATGTATTAACAATCTATTGTTTGCATAACCTGCTACTGAAAAAATAATGATCAACAGCACAGAGAGGTACACCAACTATTGCTGCTCACCCTGCTTTATCTCCACAGATAGCAGCACAGATACCCACCACTTTGAGGTTACAACCTGTCAGTGTTGACTCCACAACCCCTGCCCTACCTGCTCCCAGTGTGTCAGGTAGACCCACCCTGGCTTTTAGTGCAGTGGTACCCGCTGGGAGCAGTAGTAGTGGAGGTGGTGATTTTATCACCTGGCAACAGCTGACAGAGCTGGTGGAGGATATAATGGAGCAGGACATTGATGCATGCATTGGCATGGTTGAAAAAGTCCTGCTTTGAATTGCAAAGATGATGCCATGTCTGGCACTGACCCAGACCGCTGCTGCAGGAGACCGTGACAACAGTTCTGAGAATGAGGACTAGATACTCACTGCTCTCAAGATGGACATGGACACACCTGCAATATCCCGTACCTATTCCCAATCATGGTGTCCCCAACCTTTTGTCTCCATCACATCTCTGCTTGTCTTGTTTGTCTGTGGATGCAACCTAACCTACCCTACCTACCTGACCCTGTCATTTTTAAGCACCTTTTCCAGCATTCCTCTCTCGCTTTTCAAAAAAAAAAAAAAGGGCACCTGTCCTAACGAAAAAATAAAATTACACCCCATACATAGCTCTCCTCTTCTCCTTTGTGTCACCTTGCCACAGTTGATCTGGTCCAAATGGCCATGCAACATTATTCTGTTTTGACACTGATCATTGTTGTAGTGACCTTGCAAAGTCATGAAATTGTATATACAATTGTACATTTACATTGTGAAGAAGTAGATAGCTATGTTTCTTCTCCATGACCATCCTGCAAATTCAGATATTCTTTCCCCTGTGTGCTACCCTCTGCTTGCCAACCCTATTTTCACCACTCTACTAACCAGTCCTTTTTCACATGTTTAATCTGGTCAAAACATATATTCACATACAACCCACATGGCTAGAAATTGCCCACAGAAAAGACTTCACATTAAATCCTTAGCATTTGTGCAGAGTTTAGCATAGTACAACAATGCTGAGTGACAGTAAATGCTGTTTTCCTTCTTATTAAAAAACATATGATTTTAATTTAATATGCAGTGGTCTGGTTACTTCCACACAAATGTGTTTAAATCCATGGCCCTTTGGGTAAACAGAGTAAAGGCAGACTAAAGGCAATACTGTGATACAGTTAATGTAACAGTTTTTAGGTTGCTGGATGTATTAAAGTAGTAGCTCATATGTGGAGTGTCATGTGCTCGATTAAAGCTGTAGGTCACTTTACTACTTCATGACATTTTTTATTCCTATCATCTGCTGAAATGCAAATGTCTGTATTTCTCTCCATATAAAACATTTCCATAACATAACATTGGAGTAGTGCAGCAATACATCAATTTCAAAAACATTGCAGCCCCAACAGGGAGACTTATTAAGTAAACCTTGTCCTTGTTAGGTATTTATGTTTATTTCACTCGTCTTCTCTTTTTTTATTTATAATAAGCACTTTATTTTACAGAGCTTGACAGATTAATGATGATTTAACAGTTAAGACTAAAACACCATACAAAAGTGTCTACATGTCCCACAAAACATATTGTTGCTCTTGTCTGGAACTGTCTCTATTTCTCCCTTTGTTTACCCCTTCTGTTTCAGTAAGTTGATACTGTGCTTCAGTAATGACATTTTAATATTATAAAGTGATAATTCCTTTGTGGTTTGATGAACTAATGTTCACTTGTGTAAAAAAAGTTTTGAATTTGAAGGGTTCTATCCAGCCATTAGATTAGTGTTATTGTCTGTTTTTGGTACACTATTTTATGCGTACCTGTTGGCTACATATTATGAGCCACCATTATCCTTCTTCTGTCATAACCTACTTTGTCCCTACCTCCACTTCATCATGTTGATGCATCCTCGCCCTTCTACATCATTTAACTCCCACCTCTGCATCTACGTAATGTCTGTTGCCAGGCACTAAATGCAACTAAGGTTGGATGTAAGTGCACACCTTATGGCAATAGAGTGTGATTTTATGGCCTTCAGCTGCATTATTCTGTGCCACTGTGCTAAGCTATGTTTAGTCAGTTTAATGTATTTTTTAACAAGCAGTGCTTTTTCTTCTCCTCCTGCCATATCCATACCTCTCCTTCTCTTCATTTGCAATGAAGATAAACTGCGATTCATCTTAGAAAAAGACCCAAAATCATGGGAGCAGAACCTAGTATTTAATGCTGGCAAGATGCTAACAAGATCAATTGAATCTGCCATGCCCCAAGGATATTATGTGTAGCAAACCTGGGTCATTCAGCAAATCAGAGGGATGCAGTTGAGCTGCAAGGCCTTATTTCTTGACCATTTGCTTTTATTATTATACTTAACACCTTCTCTGACATTTTACAATGTCATCCTGCCCGTCCTCTTCCATTCTTCCCTCAGTGCAGTCAGGCCCAATGTCTGATGTTCCTAATTGTCAGGAATGGGAACACATGCTTTCTTTTAATGGAGAATTAAACAGATGGTCACAAAACTGAATGGCAGCCTAGTACCTTCCTGGTTAACCCAACATTCCTACTAATGCCACCTTCTCTACTCTTTCTCTCTCTCTGTTTCTCTTTTTTTTTATGTTCTGCTGCTTTGTTAAATGCCACCTGACCTGGATCAACTCCAACTGACCATGAAAGGAATGGGGAGCAGGACAGATGTCCACCATACATCCTCAGCCTACTCTCAACCAAGCTACTGCCATCTACAGGGAATACCTCCAGTACTCAACGAGCCAATGTTACAAAACATCCAATGAGGCACCAGGGGGGTCTTAACTTCAGTGCTACAGGAACATCATACTTAAGAAGTAATCATATGTCCTACCCCTACCTCCTGTATGGCCTCCGCTGTACCCAAACCCTTCATACAACAAACTTTCAGCCATTCAGGCCGCCCTGTAGAACGCCATGCCTAGTCCTCAACCCAGTTGTCTCTACTTTACCTTAGTAATGTCATCCACCTTTCATATGTACCTTCTCTTTACACTCTAACACCATAAGGAATGACTTATCTCACTGACAAATTACTTAACACCTGTGTCTACATGCTGGCATTTGGTTGTCTGGATGCTGGCAATCATAGAACCTTCCCAATCACCCATGCCAAGAGGTATAAACACACAATTGCATTTCCTTTAAATACTAATTCCTTCATTCACGCATCCCTTCATAAAATTACCTCGCATTCAGCCAATAACCAACTCCTACACCTAACTTCATATACTCTTAACCCCTTGCCTGAACCCTACCACTGTCTACTCAGCTAACTGATTGCCTAGTCTGGCAAAACCCTATACCCTGCTTAACCCGAAATCTGTACCTGGCAGATGTACATAAAGAAAAACGTCTGTCTGTGGAAAAAGTCACTCACCGGGATTCAGCAAGCTCTGCATGGTGTGCAGGAATAGTGCAAGAGCTGCTGGAGGCAATATGGCCACCGAGAGATCCAGGAACAAGCTCCTGGCACATGCGCTCCTGCACTTTTCCTGCATGGTCACAGCCCCTGTATAAATATTATCCCATTTTCAGGTGAAAACCATGCAAATTAGGTGAATTAGTGATCCAGGAAGCTGGCAACCATCCGTGCAGGAGTAGTGTAACCTGCAGAAATGTATTCGGCTAGTAACCGAGTACATTTCTGAAAACTACAAAACGGAGCCATGACAGCTCCAAATAAAGGGTGTATATAATGTGGAAGGCATGCCAATGGCCAAATATATGGCCATTGGCATGGAAAATAGGTTCAAAAATAAAAAAATAACTTTTATTTTTTTGGGGCTATTTTCGGCTGTTTAAGCGTAGGGCAGCGGTGTGCAAACGGGATCGGCCTGAAAATAAAAATAAAATCTTTAAAAAATCTTTTTAGGCAAAAATAACAATTTTTCCATTATAGTCAATAGCAGGCAAAAGACAACAAGGCCACTGAGTAGTGGTTGCTAAGGGGGAAGGCTCAGTGTTAGACTTGTAACTAGGCATTAGCAGTCAATTCTATGCAAATGAGGGGAATGATACTGAATCACAGATGTCCCCCATTACTAGCCAGCACCCAACCGTGTAGGTGCAGGAAAACCATGGTGCAAGCCTAAGAGTCAGCTGACATCATAGAGGGGTGTGTCAGACCTACTGTAAGCTTATTGGAGCTCTGTGGCACGTGTTTGCCCTTAGCTTAGCAGAGCTAAGGAAGGGGGTGTGTCTGAAACTGTCTAGCAGTGTTTACATTGCCTAAAACGGGTGTTCGCTCCATGCACCAGGTTTTAAACAAAAAAAAAAAAAAGAAATTAAATCAAGAAATATAAGCTCTGTTCACATCTGAGCACTGTGTTTGCACGGCGCACCTCAGGGCTTAAACAGAAAGGCAATGGGAAGGGAAAACAGCAGTAGAATGTAATAAAGGAGAACTAGCATAGCTGGCAGGTGAAATGCATCTGAATCAGCCAATTACACAGGCAGCAGCCCAGCTCAGCCCAGCACACCACGATAAACTATGCAAACACCTTTCCCTCTGTTTTTTCTCACATACTCTACACCACTGGTGTACAAAAATGGGAAAATTCACCTAACAAAAGCAACAAAATGATAGGGGCTGCTTTTGCTCTCATAAATCAACATGTGGAAGAGGCTGAGGGTGGTGAGGATAACAATGCTGACAACCAACCGACAGTGAGAAGAAGGAGAAGAGTGTACAGACCCAGGATAACCTACCAGGGGCTACATGAGCTGGAGATAGCGGAGCTCTACAGGGTGGACAGGGACCTCCTACAGCAAATTGTTGAGCTGTGCCGGCCATGCCTCACACACAGAACCAACAGAGGGGAACCCATCCCAGTGGATACCAAGGTATGTGTAGGCTTAAGAATACTAGCCACAGGTACCTTCCAATGGCCAACTGGGGATATCATGGGGATCTCACAGGCATCAGCATCCAGGGTACTCCACCAGTTCCTGGATGCCATGTCAGCACATGCTGTTGAGCACATATATTTCCTCAACACCCATGAGGCGTTGACCAGCAATATGCATTTCTTCCACCAAATAGCAGAATACCCTGAGGTAGTGGGTGCTATAGACTGCATGCACATACACATCAAACCACCACCCGGTGAGCGGGGTAGAGACTACATAAACCGCAAAGGCTTCTCCTCCATCAACTGTCAGGTCATGTGTGATGCCCAGGGCATTATGATAAATGTGTGTGCTGCCAGCCCTGGAAGCTATCACGACTCCAACATCTGGCATATAATGCAGCTGTACCAGAGATTTGCCAATAGGGACATCCCATATGGCCACCTAGTGGGGGATGCTGGTTACGCACTGGAGCCATGGCTGATGACACCCAACAGAAATGCACACACACCTGAACAAGAATGCCATAATGAGGCACACGCACAGACCAGATTCATAATAGAGTATGTATTTGGGATGCTCAAGTCACAGTTCCGGTGCCTGGACATATCCGGTGGAGCCTTGCAGTACACACCGGCTACATGTACCCAAATTGTCATTGTATGTGCCATGCTATACAATATGATCCTGTGGAAACAGATGCAGCAGGAATAGCATGGGGCAGGGCCACACAGCCCCCCACCATTGCTAATGCCAGCACAGGCACAGAGTTACTTGGAGGAGGAACAACTTGAGCCTGCCCCTTGTAGGCAGAAGGAGCTGTGCCCAGTATGCCCAGGCCTTGGCAAAGAGGCAACACATAGCACATACACTGACACGGTAGGAACCCAGGGAATGACACCTCTCTCTGACTCGCACATACAGAGAAAGGATGCCAAACATGACACTACCTGTGCTTAACCATGTGTAGGCAGTGTACTATGGGCATCTGACATAGTTAGGCCTCCGGCACCATCCTCAATACTGGCATAGCCACAAGGTAAGTCACTCTCACTATCAATTGCTGAATGTAGTAGTATGTTCTTCTACCTGTATCTATGGTATGGATGTGAGCATGTAAGGGAATCAGGTGGCTGAATGGGATGGCAGCAGATAGTAGACAACGACATCAGCAGCTTGAAATCCTTAACAAATACTGGTGTTAACATAGTAGGCAGTACTAGACAAGGTGACAAAACCCACTGCAGGACATGTGGTGAGCCAAATGTGTGTCCATAGGGCACGCACATGCATGTCAGTGAGGCTCACATACCCAACAACAGTCTCAGCCAGCATGACAGGTGTAGACAAACACAAAGAAAGGCTGTGCTAAGGCCTTTGATTGATGGCTATAGAGAACAGCCCCCTCCAAACCTACACAGACAGACTACAACAGGTCGGGCAGTAGGATGTTAGTTCTGAAGGGCAAGAAGTCTGAAACTGAAATGTAGGTCAATCAAACATAAGAACTGTAGTACACTGACATGTTTCTAGTCTGCATGGTAGGACAGAATACAGAATGAAATTGGAAGCCAACAGAGTACCTGAAATACTAGTACAGTCATAGCAAATGTTTACAGTTGTCAGATGTGCCCCCCCCCCCCCCACAATCCTATATAGAAATATAGTACCATGTACGTGAAGGTATAATAGTGGAGCACAGATTACCTGAGCTGGCCAAAGTAGCAGGATAGATTGTTGCAGTTGTACAATATGCAGGGTTCTGTGTGTTAGGTTGTTGTGTGTTGTATATTGTGTGAAAGTGGTCAGCATGTAGGCATGGAAGGTTGGGTTTGGGTGGCCAATGACCAGTACTGTTGATAAAAGGGCAAAGTTCTCACAACTGCAGTGCCAAACACAATGCATCCCAGCAAGGCACAATCCAGCTGTAATCCATAATAATTATTCAGATGTAATATCTGTCACCATCTGAAAGATGGACATGGCATGAATGTGGGTCCAGACATACAAACAGTACACAGGTGGAAGTACCCTAAACAGATAGTGTATAAAATGTTACTGTCAAATGGACACACTTTTGGAATTGTACATACAGGTTAGCAGAACATTAGTTGGATGTGTAGTATGGAATACTGATGTAGTCTGGCAAACACTGACAGACCACAAAAGGCACAGGTATGAAGTACTGAGAAACCACTGATGTCCCTGCACAAGCCAGCATAAGTGGAATGGCCCACCTATATCTGTGAGTCAGCTTCAAGTAGCTTCCATAGAACACATGCACCCAGCTCACCCCACCATCAGCCACAGATACCTCACAGGTCATAACCCTACTGTTGGGAATGAGTACAATATGACTCCCACCTCTGTATGGGAATAGCCACAGAATGCAGCATGCTGAAGAGGTGTCCCATGCAGATGTGTCCCTAGCTGTAAGCAGCACCCTGCCAGCATCTACACCAATAAGGACAGAAACTATTGACATTAGCACCTTGCACACCTACCCTGTGACCCCAGGGGAATACAGTGGCTTGCAGCCTGGGACTGTAGGAGTGACACATTGCATTGGGCTGCTACAGATGGCCTGCATCACTACCAAATGCCCTACAGTCCTCTGTCAAAGGCCTGTGCCTCACCCATACTGCTAATGTATGTTATCTCATGGACTCCCAAATAACAACATAACACTGTCCACGGAACACAAATGCAAAGCCATGTCGACAAATCCCAGTAGCATGTCCACCATGTCCTACTGTATGAACTGTGGACCAACTCCTAAATACTGCTGGGATGAAGTGATAGCTATAGGGATACTTATCAGATAATAGTTGCATAATGTTCGGAAGAGGATAGAATAACAGCGGGGGTAGAAGCATGGATGCCAAGGAGTGTGTGAAGTCTGAAACTCATATGTGTGCACATACTATCCCTGCCTGCAAACACAGGAATGGGTGGCTACAAACCTGCTTGTAAAACCACAATGTGAAGGGGTAATGACCAGAAATATGAGCCCTGCCTCTGGGTAGCCTGTGTGAATCTGTACAGCTGTGAGGTATGGCCACAGCAGGTTATGGCCATATTTTCATGATAGATGTACAAGCATGGGATCCTCAGCCACCACAGTCCCAAGGTGCTGAACCATTTACACAGACCCATCAGCAAGTGTCTGCAGTTCCCCCTCCAGAATGGCATGATTGTGCAAGAATATGTAGGCTGCAGACCACAATACTGGACACAGCTTCATTCATCTTGTGTTCACCAGGAAATTACTGCAAGCAAATATGTATACCTGTCAGTAGCTGACATAAAACATCACAGTGTAAAACAGTACATATGTCTGAATATCTCTGCTAACATCAAAACCATGTAGCAGAAGCAGCACAGACACAATTAGTTACAGTATCCCACTATCCTTTGCCCATTGTGACCCCATATTGTCAAATGATCTACAGATATCCTGCAGAAACAGGTTGCTAGCTGTAGGTGTAGAACACAAATGCCTACACTAGAGTACAACCTACCTGGAATGGATTCACACATTCAATACAGAATGTCATACCGGGCATGCTCCCACACTTAAAGAAATGAAGCCCATGTCTGGCAAAAACAGTGGAATATACATATCTGTCAGTCGCAGATGTTTGTGCATACACTCCACATTGCACACCAGTCATGCATTGCACACATATCGGATAGGAATACACACATATATCCAAGGACAACACACTATAATAGGCCAAACATACATATACATAGATGTGCAGAAGAGAGTGACTGACAGTGAAAAAGAGCTTCCCATCACGAGGCCTGTCCCACCCAGCACACATCCAATTGGCCAATACCACATAATGTGCAAACGTCTATCACTGTAGACATTTGCCTAAATACACAAGATACCACGAACTGTTGAAAACACAAAAAAGCGAAGGAGCAAACACCAAAAACTACTTTAACTACTTGAACAAATTTATTGTAAGCGCTTTCGGAAAACCAAATAGCTTTCCTTCTTCAGACAAACTCCATTTAAGAATCAACCTATATATACTTTCCCTAATAACATAATAATCAGCTTGATTGCAATTACCTATTTAAAGCAACATAACATCTATAAAAAACTTTTCCTACAAAAATAAACTTTAAAAATCATACATTAACCATTGTATAAATATAAAAATAAAAATAATAATAAAAATGTTATATTTACTTTTACAACACAACCTTAACAACCCTACTTAAATAAAATAGATAATTTTTCATGTTATTATCTTCTTAATGCAATATATTTTAACACACACCGAATAGATGTGTACTCATTAAGCCCAGGAAATAAATGTGCTGCAGTTCTAATCTGCCAGAACAGTTCTTCATTTTCTAACAAAATCTGCCAAGGTCCTACTCTAATATCATCATTTATATGCTTCAAGACCATAAATTTAAAATTATGGTCAGAGTATTCACCAATATGTCGTGCTAGAGCATTTGTTAGATCTTTTTTAACTATGGCATATGTATGTTCATAAATACGCTGTTTTAACTTTCGCTCCGTCTTACCAATATAGAACGCTGCACATTTTTGGCAGTTTGCCACATAAACCACTGATTTGGTATCACAATTAAAGTTCCCAACAATTTTGTACATCCTGCCATTTATGGTAACATTAGCACCAACATTAATTAGACTACATTGGCGACAAGCACCACATTTTGTCATCCCACAACATTTTTTGTTTGTATTAGTGTTATATCCCTACTTTCTAGCAATGTTTTCAGATTAATGCCACCTATATGTTATTTTGGGTTTTAGCCCAAACTTGTTGAGTAGCTCTTTATCCTCTAGAATTAACGCCAGTTTTTATATAAGATATTTCTAATGAGTACGTGATCTAAATTAAAAGTACATAGAAAACTGGTTCTAAATATTGTTGTATTAGCATTATTTACTCTTGTTCTACAATTATCAGGCACGGTATTATAATCTCCACTTTGAACAGATAGAATCGGTTTAAATTGACCATTTTCACGTTTATACATAACCTCAGACCTAACTTCCACAATCAAAGAATCAGGATAACCTCTATTAGTAAACATGGAAGACAAGTTGTTACATTCATCAATAAAGTCACTCATATCAGTTGTCATCCTAGCTGCTCTTACCATCTGCCCTTTAACTATTGCTTTTTTCTGATGGTAAGGATGGCAATGCTAAAGTGCAAGAAAGCATTTGAATATGTCGGTTTCCTATATATGACACTTTTATATCTACAGTTGGAAATATCTTTCTGTAGCATAATGTCAAGAAAATTAATCTTAGAATATTGAATATCATATGTAAATTCAAGAAAATCTGTTAACTCTGAAATTCTAGAAATAAATGTAGTGACAACTTCCTTTGAACCTTTCCATAATATGAATATGTCGTCCTGGTATCTAGTATACCAGGCGACATTGGCTTCAAATAATGGTTCTTTAAAGAGTAATGAATTTTCCCAGTGTGCCATGATGCAGTTTGCAAAGGCCCCCCCACATGGTGAACCCATGGCGACCCCTGAAGTTTGCAAATAAATGTTACCATCAAACACTAGAAAATTATACGTCAATACTAGTTCTAGTAAAGTTTCAACAAGATAAATAATGTCATCGCTAACTTTCCTAATTAATAAGAATTCCCTAATCCATTCTAATCCTAATTTTTGTGGTATGACAGTATACAGGTCTCTTACATCAATTGTAAGAAAAAAATATTTAGGATTATAGGGAATACTATTAATATTCTGTAGGAAACTCCATGAATCCTTACAGATCTGTGGTTCATGTCCAATAAAAGGTTTAAGAACACTATCTATATATTTAGCACACGCATGAGTAATTGACCCCCTCCCGTCCACAATTGATCTGAACGGAGGGTCATCCACAGATTTATGAATTTTTGGTGTGCCAAAAAGTGCTGGTAATTTGGGGGCAGAAATATTCAGGTATCTATATAGGTCAATATCTATAAACCTTTCTAAAAAGAGGTCTTCCAAAATGCCCCTAATCTTATAATATGCAGTATTGACCTCATTGATACTTGACAGCCTATAAAACTCAGTATTAAGTTGTTCCATCATTTTTGCCACATATACGTGTTGGTCCATAAAGACCAATCCCCCACCTTTATCAGGTTTCATAACCCTGATATTGCATTCACCCAACACTTTAATAAAATCACGTTGGTCTTTACTGATATTAAGGTTATTATATTTTTGTTTGGATTTGTTATTATCCAGTGCTCTGAAATCCATTTCACAAAGTTTTTCAAAGCATTGTAAGCAATCATGTAAGGGTGGGTTAAATAGGCTAGCTAATCTAAAGGAACTAGTAAGAGTTGATCCTTCCCCTAGAAGTGCTTTCAAATTCAACTTACGTACATATAACTTTAAGTTGACTATAGTTTTAACACAATCAAAATGTGTATCAGGCACAAAGGAGAGACCTTTTGACAAAAAGTCAACTAGTTCTTGATCAATATTAAAACAAGTGTAGTTATATATTTTAAAGTCACCCTTTGTACTTGAGGTGATAACAGGAGAATTAGAAACATAGGTTATCTCCTCCTCTGGTTGTGTTTGTTCATCAATTCGGTTGATTCCTGTTCGATCTCAAGTTCCTTTGTTGACCATTCTGCCCCTGGGGAAAACCCTGTTTCCTGTTTAAATTTGTAGAATTATTCCCCTTATTGTTACTGTTTTTCTTGTTACCATTATTAACGCCGTCATTTATATTACGTTGATTATTGTGGTCATCGTTATGTAGAGCTTCTCCTAAATTATCTTCACCATCTTCAAGTTGGTCTTCGACTAAATCAGTGTCATGCCCTGCAGCTTTATTACTAGATGCTGTATTACTCCCCATATGTGACTGCACAACAGAGGGTGGACGAGGGTACGCTCTATTCGTGGCATACTGTTGTACGTCTCTGGTGATTTTTTTCTTCTTGTTGTTTAAAAGTTTAGCCATAGTTGCTTCAATGCTGGTAAAAATACGAATGTAGTCGTATTTATACCTATTAAAGTCTAAGTTACTTTTAATGGAATGTTCAAGCAATTCTAGCTCATTCTTGAGCTCATCCACTTGATGTTTGTACTGTCCAACTAACAAGTCAATAAATTCAAACCCTTGTTTGTCGAACAGCAGAAGTAGTTGTTGATGGAAATGTGACCCTTCCACTAAACCAACAGGAAATCGCCATTGCCTTAGCCCTTTTGGTACAATTTTCTTAGCTAGGCATTCCTCAAAATAAGCGATTTCCAGTTGCAATTTTTTGCATCTGAAAAGTTTACCATCAAAATCATTAATGAGCAAGGCAATATTACTAACAGTCTCTTCCGGTTGCTCTAGAGAATCATCAGTAACTTTTAAATTAAAAAAATTACTGTTGTTCAAAAAGTTTAAAATACTTGGTGCAGAATCATTACCAACATTTAATGGGCAGTTACCTTGGGACGCCGTTTCATCTCGTTGCGACCTAGTCCTCTGCCCAGCTGGAATTTCTGGAAGCCCAAACGAATTGTCATTAGCACTAACGTTAATGGGGTTAGCAGACTGATGTATAGTACCATTTCTTTGTTTAGGAATTGTCCCTGTGGCTTGGTGCGCACCTGGAGATGACGTGTAATTGGTGATGGTAGCATTCCCTGAACAAAAAGCATTAGCGTTATTGTCCAAACGCTCTAAACGTTGAGTCAAGTGCTCCACATGACCCATAAGCACTTGAATGAGGGCTGTAAGGTTGCCTTCAGCATTCGCTTCCTCAGCATTGAAAGAATTAGGTGTCTTAGATCCATGAGACATCGCAGATCCGCCATTCGGCTCAGTTTGTGAGAACATAGAGTTTTGTGGTGAGGCTCCGTCTCCGCTTGCCATACAAACGACTAAATACACAAGATACCACGAACTGTTGAAAACACAAAAAAGCGAAGGAGCAAACACCAAAAACTACTTTAACTACTTGAACAAATTTATTGTAGCTTTTTGAAAACCAAATAGCTTTCCTTCTTCAGACAAACTCCATTTAAGAATCAACCTATATATACTTTCCCTAATAACATAATAATCAGCTTGATTGCAATTACCTATTTAAAGCAACATAACATCTATAAAAAACTTTTCCTACAAAATAAACTTTAAAAATCATACATTAACCATTGTATAAATATAAAATTAAAAATAATAAAAAAATGTTATATTTACTTTTACAACACAACCTTAACAACCCTACTTAAATAAAATAGATAATTTTTCATGTTATTATCTTCTTAATGCAATATATTTTAACACACAACGAATAGATGTGTACTCATTAAGCCAGGAAATAAATGTGCTGCAGTTCTAATCTGCCAGAACAGTTCTTCATTTTCTAACAAAATCTGCCAAGGTCCTACTCTAATATCATCATTTATATGCTTCAAGACCATAAATTTAAAATTATGGTCAGAGTATTCACCAATATGTCGTGCTAGAGCATTTGTTAGATCTTTTTTAACTATGGCATATGTATGTTCATAAATACGCTGTTTTAACTTTCGCTCCGTCTTACCAATATAGAACGCTGCACATTTTTGGCAGTTTGCCACATAAACCACTGATTTGGTATCACAATTAAAGTTAATATAACATTTTATTATTATTTTTATTTTTATATTTATACAATGGTTAATGTATGATTTTTAAAGTTTATTTTTGTAGGAAAAGTTTTTTATAGATGTTATGTTGCTTTAAATAGGTAATTGCAATCAAGCTGATTATTATGTTATTAGGGAAAGTATATATAGGTTGATTCTTAAATGGAGTTTGTCTGAAGAAGGAAAGCTATTTGGTTTTCCGAAAGCGCTTACAATAAATTTGTTCAAGTAGTTAAAGTAGTTTTTGGTGTTTGCTCCTTCGCTTTTTTGTGTTTTCAACTGTAGACATTTGCGTCTGATATCCCTCAGCACTATAGTGTCTGTGGTGCTTGTGATAAATGTGTAACATGACTGTACAAGTCATTATTCATCTAGCAGTTGTATACACGTTCCTGTCAAATGTAAACCTGTGTGTGACAGAGTGTTGTATATGTGCTTCCAGATGAATGGTTTATGGCCCATTTACAAAAATTGCACTCCCCATTGCCCTACGTTGGTAAGCCTGCTGATGTCATTCACCTTGAAATACACCTTTGGTGAAATAAATACCTCTGTAAGTGCCATGGCGTGTGTTATAACTGTGTAATCCTATAATGTGAGGTACTAGTTAGGTAGAAGTTCTAATCCTAAACATGGCCACTGTGAGAGAGTGTGTGTGTGTGTGTGTGTGTGTGTGTGTGTGTGTGTGTGTGTGTGTGTGTGTGTGTGTGTAGGGATCAATGCTTTTGAGGCCAGTCACAGTCACTACACTGTCCATTGTCCTACTTTGGCAAGCCTGCTGATGTCATTCACCTTGAAATAGACCTTTGGGGAAAAAACTACTCCTATAAGCTCCATGGCATGTGCTATAACTGTGTAATGCTTTAGTGTGATACACTAGTTAGGTAGGAGTTCTAATCCCAGATATGCCAACTGTGAGACTCTCTGTGTGTGTTTGTTTGTGTGTGGGGATCAACGCTTTTGAGGCGAGTCACAGTCACTACACTTTCCATTGCTCTACTTTGGCAAGCATGCTGCTGTCATTCACATTGAAATACACCTTTGGGAAAGGGCTAGCCCAATAAACTCCATGGCATGTGTGATAAATGCAGTACACTGTAATAGCAATACATAGCTAGGTAGAGGGTTGAATCTCAATATTGTCAAGTGTGTTTGTGTTTGTCATCAGTAACTTGTGTGGAGGTAGCTGTGTTTGTGTAATAACAGGATTAATTGTGAGGTGGATTTTGCAAATTTCTTATAATGAGGACCTACTATATGTCACAATGTCCACCTTACAAGGACAACAGATGTCAAACAGCAGATAGGCTGGTGTAGACAATCCATACCCCTACATGTGACATTATGGATTGGGGAACAATATAGGCAACCCCTATATTACCCAGGGAACACTCTCCACCCATGTCTCATACACAAGCACACTTGGCTAGGCAACAACAACTATGTTGGTAGTTCCCTGCATATTGCCCATAGATAGTAACCACCGTGCGATTGCAGTGGACTACAGAGGACATAGGACCCTGTTCCAGCTCTACAATAGGCAAATAATTGCTTACAGTGGTCCTTTGCTGTGTTCCCCACTGGACGCCTGCAACAACTGTAGAGTCAGCAAATGTAACCCACAATGGAAATATCATGCCTTATACACATGCCCTGTATGGACAGATGCCACTAACACCAGTGAATACCTGTATCATACTGTCAATGTAGGTGCAGGATCAACCTTAGCTCCATAGCCAGTTCTCACCACATGAGGTCAGGAATACCACATCAGATGATAACGGTCTGTCCACACAACATGCCCCAGATACCCCAGGTACACTTCTACATGTCACAGAACATGCATGTGGGACATGTGCACCATCCATGTTTTATAATATAGAACACATACATGGGAAGCATTGCACAGTACTGGCCACCCACAATAGTAACCTAGATGACTGGATGGTGAATACAATACCCACCTGTGTGGGCCAATCTAGGGACAACACCCCTGAGCTACACTGAAGACCATTGTCATGTGGCCTGATGACAAGGTGTACCCTTTGCCTAGCCTTGTACAGCCTTCTGGTGCAGTCAACTACTACACACCTGTGAAGCAATGAACCCATGCATGTCAGTACTGGCATATCTGTGTCTGTGTGTGTGTGTGTGTGTGTGTGTGTGTGTGTGTGTGTGTGTGTGTGTGTGTGTGTGTGTGTGGAGATTAATGATTTGGAAGCCATTCATACTCACTACACCTCCCATTGCTCTACTGTAGCATAACTTCTGATGTCAGTCACCTTGACATACCCTTTCCCCACATATCAGCCTGATAACCTCTGTGGTGCATGTGATACCTGCGTAATACTTTAGTGTAGCAAACTAGTTAGTTAAGAATTCTAATCTTGACCCTGCCAACTGTGATAATGTGTGTGAGTCCCTGAGAGTGTGTGGTTGTGTCTTTCTTGACTCCTGCTTTTGTGGACAGGCACATGTACTACACTTACGTTATCCCTCCTTTATCACTGTTGCTGATGTCAGTCACCTTCAAAGATAACTTTGGACAGCCATCCAACATGCAAGCTCTGTGCATGCAATAACTGCATACAAATGTAATAGCAGTACATATTCAGGCAGGGGTTTGAAACCCCGTACTGGCAAGTGTGTGACACAAACTTGCTTAGCTCTTACTCTCATACCCTCCTCCTTTCTTACTTTGTCTCTGTCTGTCTCTTTCACTCCCTCTCTGGTCAATATGGAAATGTACACCTGCTTTCCTTAGGAAGCAGCTTGTGTTTTGTAAGTGATTCTCATGATCAGCTGATGGCCTGTGCATGAATTGCAGTTTTCCACTAGCTGATTGCATGTGGAACAGCTGTGATAACATTCCCATAGCCAATTGCATGGAAAAACACTCCTATAACTAGGAACATCATGTGGGTGTTGGCCCTTTTCATTCACTGTGAGCAGGACTTAATGTCAGTGTTTGGCAAACAACATCACAGAGGGTAGTGGGATATACCTCTTACAACATACACTGTGGAGACAGCCCAACAAACAGGAGGGGGATGTTCCAGACATGAAGTCAGAATGTAAGTCTTGCTCTTCTACATTTGAAGTAATGTTGGTTTAACAGGATTTGTGTGGATATGGCTGGTCAATATGATTTTAATATCTGTCATGACAGCGTTATGTGGTTGAGGAAACTCTCACCTGTAGGGTTATCTGCAGACTGGCCAGTGTTTGGAGTCTTACATGTGTTGTGTTACTCACACATGTCCTATCTTTAGAAATGCAGCAGCATACACTGATGACTGCAGTTAGTATATGGTGACAGCCATGTGAGTTACTGACTTCATATCCCTCAGAAGACATATGCCACAACAAACCCTGTTACACCAGTAAATGTATGAGTTTATCACAGCAACATGTCAATATTGGCCCTGTGTTTGTGCCTCCAACCACAACTCTGCCAACCTTTGTACATATATCATGCAGTAAGATGTGCATATGTTATCATACCTGATAACAAGCCAGTGAGATATCAGACTGCTAGATATGTTATGTATAGTAAGGCTTATATTTGAGGACAAAACCTGGACATTCTGTTGCAGTGTATACAGCAGTGAGGTCTGTGTACTTATGGTGATTGTCGACAGAGGGTGCATTGTGAATATGTACCTTGGCCTGTGTATAGACTGTGGTAGATGTCATCGTTCTTGGTCCTGTTCTATCTGATGTTGCATGTTGCTCCAGTGTATGGTACCCTATTGGCGTACATGTATGTAGGGCCAAACTTACACATGTCTTATACCACAGTCAGGCATCGGAATATACTGTGTATTGGCCCAGTATATGTAGGGTTAGTGTGTGAGTGGCACATATAAGGATGGTGTTGATCACACGTCCATATATTTTAATATTAAGCATGCTTACCATATGTGACTGTGGCTGTTCTCAGATTGGTTGTGGGTATGCACTTTCACACAGGTGTCTGTTACTCTGTCCTGTTACATGTCTGTACAACCTGCTATATTTGAAGGTACATGTGTATTCCCCCATAAGAAATGTAGACCAGTATTGTGGCAGTCTGCCTGTAGTTTGCACAGTGCTTTGTGACATGCCAAGCAGCTCAGTGTACTTACCCAGTATGATGTTATGTCCAGATATTTCTCAGATGTACTGTTGCCGGGCCACCATAACTGTCATGTATCTCCGACAAAGGAGTAAGATGCTGTACAGATGTATGTCACTAACTAGTGAGTAGTATGTGGGCTTGTGACCTCTGCTACTCTGGTTATCATGCGTCAGGACAGACAGGAGTGTGCGAATGCATAAACTGTGTGAGCTTATCTATTCCAGTATTTTCATGATATCCTCATTTACATGGCTGTAAAAATCCACTTTGTCAGGCTTGGTCCACACGTCTTGCACTAAGGGGTTCTGTGTATACCTCTGGACTGACCAGAGTGTGTCAGACTGTCCACATTTATTGGTCATATCTCTGTTGTATTCCACAGGATCATTAATGTGATATCTGTGGTACTGCACTATGATGATCTTATGATGTCTGTCAGTAATTGATGGCGTACATGTCAATATCAGGTGTGACATCACACACATTTCTGTTAGAATAATGCCTGTTACGATAGCACCTGTCTACATTTATACCTGCAATACTTTATGAAATTCCCTTGCACTAAGAGGTTGTGACTATTGGTGCTGAGGTATGACTCTACTACATGTTATGGACATATGTTATAAATATATGTGTGTGTGTAATTTATATGTATATATATATATATATATATATATATATATATATATATATATATAAAGATTGATAGCTATATACACACATACACACACACACACACACACACACACACACATATATATATATATTTATATGCCTGAATATTTGAACTGTATCTTACTGAAATTGGTACACCTTGTTTGCTGTAGCATAGACTAGATCCAGGCCTGCTGAATATAGCTTTGTTTATATGCTTGTTGTTTGTTTGCTTGTTATTTCCCTGGAACGCTAATTCCACCTAATACGCGGCTTCTCAGTGCTTCTGTGGCTCACTAGTGATATCTGCATTGCTTACTGTACTTATTTCCTTGTTTCACTTGAAAGTAAGTTACTGTTTGTCATTTTTGCATTTAAGTTACCTGTAACACATTGCACTTAAGTTACCTGGCACTTGCTCACTAAAGCAATTATATAAGTCAGCACTAAATTAAAAGCACTACACCCTCACTCCCCACTGGCCCTGGTTTTCAATTATTAAGGAATTCCCAATATTATTCTAGCATGTCCAAAGTTCAGTTGTCAATCTCCTCTCCGGTCCAGCTGGTGAACCTGGGAATCTTGAGGCAATGTTACAACTGCCTCATGTACACAGACAACCTCTCCTCCTCCCAACAAATTCCAACACATGTGAGAGATGCAACCATATAGCCAAACTGGAGGCTAAGCTCTCTCAACTCAGTACTGGCATAACCAGTCAGGAGGAGAAGGAAACCATACTCACTACAATTCCAGTCTCACATAGACCTACCACGACAGCAAACCAAACACATAATCACACAAAAACATACTCGGAGGCTCTAAATAAAAATCTGCCGAAGCACCAGAGACCTCCAAAGCAGACACCCAAGCAGCCGCTACCCCAAAACAAAACACGTGCAACACATATCTCACAAAGCCAGTGTGCCAAACAGTCACAGCCCTTAAGACTAAACAACACACCTGATACACTTGTAATAGGTGACTCTATCATCAGGCACACTGGCGTCCGCTCACCAGGCTGAACAAGGAGAGGGTCACGGTGAGCAGCCTGTCGGGTGCTAGGATCCGCCACATAACACAAGCACTCAGGTCACTCCAAGGCAAGTACAAATATGACTCAGTCATTGTCCATGCTGGTGTGAATGACCTGAGACGTACCTCCCTGGACTACATGAAAAGAGACATAAAGGAGCTCTCTGAGCATGTAGCCCAGGCCGGTATGACCCTGACCTTGAGTAGCATCTTACCCTCACCAAGAATGATGCCACAATATGAAGACAAGATGATCAATTTCAACAATTGGCTTAAGTACTGGTGTCATTCAAAGGGGATACAATGCCTGTCAGCTTGGGATGATATGCTCGACAAGCCACGATGCTTCGCTAGGGACGGCTTGAACCTGTCACCCTGGGCTTTGGATATTGGCAAAGGCTCTTGCTACCCCCATAGTGCCTTTTTAGGCAAGGCTCAAAAGACAAACCCACCTCCATAGGTATCACAATGGATAAGAAACTAAGAGTAATGCTACTCAACGCCAGAAGTCTAAACCTCAAGATGCACTTTTCGAAACTCTCCTTAGCATGGAGAACATCGATATCTGTGCAGTAACAGAAACCTGGTTCAGGGCTCGAGAGCACCCCAGCACTACCAGGTTATACCTCATACCATGATTTTCGCCCCAAAACTTGGACCGAACCACAAAAGGAGGGGAGTATCGATATTCATCAAAGATACCCACACCTCCAGGTTGGTGGCAAAGCACGAAGCATCAGAGACTATCCATGTGCAACTAACAGTGGGTAAAACTGCCTTCCAGTTTATAGCCTGCTAAAGACCACCCTCCCAAACCCAGGAACCCCACTCGGCCTTCCTGAGAACACTGGAAAATATAAAGGTCTCTCCAAACACCATTATATTGGGCGACTTCAACTACCCAAACATAGACTGGGAGCATTACTCTAGCTCCAACACCCTAGCCCAAAGGTTCCTAGAATTTATAAACTCAAATGCTATGGAACAACTTGTTACCACTCCCACAAGAGGGGAAAACATACTGGACCTGATCATCACCAACATGGGGACGTCCTGTCTGGTGGACCCCAGCCATAAACAAACTATACAATAGAAGGAGGAAGCTACTAAATGATAAAGCAAAATCCCAAAAAGGGAAGGCATCACTGATCAGTATTAGCAAAAAACTACGGGCACACATAAAATTGTCTAAGGCCAGCTTCAAGAGAAAAATTGCACAGGACACTAAGGATAATCACAAGGCTTTCTTTAGTTATGTTAGGAACCTGGGTGGTAATTCCCAGATATGCTGAGAATTAGTCCAAAATGACAAAAAATACACCGAACCCACAGACATTGCCAACATCCTAGCTGACAGGTTCAGCGCAAACTCCCCCCACCAAAAGGGCAAATATCTATCCCAGCAGAGTGCTGCCCCTGACATCTCAGATGCTCAGGTAAGAGCCGCCTCCAAAGCAAAAACACAGCATCAATGGGACCAGATGGTGTCCCGGCTGCCTACATGAACTCAAAGAAGAGCTAAACCCAGACATAAAACTACTGTTCAATCTCAGCCTTACTACAGGATATGTGCCCAAAGAGTGGCGTACAGCAACAGTGGTCCCTCTCCATAAAGGTGGTGCCTCAACGGATCCTGGAAACTATCGCCCCATAAGCCTGACTAGCTTGGTCTGCAAAGCTATGGAAAGGATCATCATGGACCTCATAAATAAAGATATTGGGGACCTACAAACACTGGATCCTACCCAGTTCAGCTTTGTTAAGGGCAGATCCTGCCTCTTAAACCTGGTTGATTTCTTTGAAACAGTCACCAAGGCCATTGACGACGGGAAGGTGGTCCACACAGCCTACCTGGACCTCGCAAAAGCCTTCGATACAATACCCTACTCGGGCATTATAGATAAGCTCACCAGCTTAAATATAAACCCCTATGTCACTAGATGGATTGCAAACTGGCTCAAGGACAGAACCCACATGGTTAGAATTGCTGGAGCCATGTCAGACTCCAAACCAGTTACAAGTGGTGTCCCAGAAGGCTCAGTCCTGGGACCTCTCTTGTTCGGTATATATTTCTCGGAGGTACAGGCCAACACGGAAGGACTGTGGCTGACCAAGTTCGCAGATGACTGCAAACTGGGTGCCATAATCGACTCTCCAGCCGACACAAGCATCCTCCAAAAGGGCCTCATAGAAACAGACAACTGGTGCCAGAGCCATGGCCTCAAGCTAAATGCCAAAAGTGTATAGTCATCCCCTTTGGCAAAAACAAAGTGCCCACAAATTACCACATAGGTGGAAATCCATTAAGTACAGAAGAAGTAATTAGGGACCTGGGGACCCAAGTTGATAGCAATCTCTCATTTGACAACCACGTGGCCAAAGTGGTTAGAAAAACATTTTATATAGCCCACCTAATCATGAAGGGATTCACATCTAGATCAGGGAGGTCATCGTGCTCTTTACTCATCCCTCATCAGGCCCATAATTGAGTACAATGCCCCTTTTGGGATGTACCTTACCAGACACCTGCAGCAACTGGAAAGACCCCAAAAGTACCTCACCAAGAGGATCAAAGGGCTCAAACAGATGCCATATGCTGCCGGTTAAAGAAACTCCAGCTCTACTCAGTGGCATACCGCCTGTTCAGAGGAGATCTGTGCCTGACGATAAAGCCATGTCCAACCCGGAATTAATGGACATGCTGCACCTCAGAAAATCCAAATCCCATCGAGCTACGCGCCGAGAGACTTGAACCTCAGCACTGAAATAAATAGGACATGCTGGAGGGACAGATTCATAACCCAGAGGCTCCCTTCACTCTGGAATAAAATCCCAGTCCAGGTTAGGCAGAGTCCCTCATTGACTCTCTTCAAGAGGAATCTTGATGAGTGGATGGGAGATCGTAGGTTTACCCCGGGTATCACTTCTGTGTCACTGTTAGATAGAGGCACAGTATACTAACCTCGAAAAAGGGCATAGCAAAATAAATTTAAAATGGGTGGCGAAAGCCAAACACATTCTGGCTAGGCTTATAAATGCCCTAGGGCAGATATATATATATATACAGACATATATGGAGATATATATATATATATATATATATATATATATATACACACACACATGCACATATATATATATATATATATATATATATATATATATATATATATATATACACATATATACACACATATATATATACACATATATATGTTTATAGATTTATATATATATATATATATATATATATATATATATATATATATATATATATATATATATATATAAATATATATATATATATATATATATATATATATATATATATACATATATATATATATATATTTATATATATATAGATATGATATAGATACATATATATATATATATATATATATATATATATATATATATATTCACATAGAAGATTACTGGCCTTAAACAGATGCCCTACACAGACCGTCTCAAAAAACTCCAACTTTATTCTGTTGCATATCGCCTACTCAGAAGCGATCTCTGCCTAACATACAAAGCTATGTCAAACCCAGAGCTTTTGGACATGCTCCACTTAAAGAATCCCCAATCCCTCTGTGCTACATGCTCTAGAGACCTAAACCTTGTTACCACAATAAACAGAACATGCTGATGGGATAGATTCCTGTCCCAGAGACTTCCCATACTCTGGAACAAACTACCTATCTATATGAAACATTGGTCTTCATTAGCACTCTTCAAGAAAAATCTTGATGATTGGATGGGAAATAGGAAATTCACCCCGGGGATCAACTCTTTGGCTCTGCTCAACAGGGGCACAGGAAAATAATTTTCTTGGGTGGCGAAAGCCAGGGTACCTTTAGGCCCTAGGGCCAATAGCTTAGTACCTACCTATGAACCTATGAACATATATGTATATATATATATATATATATATATATATATATATATATATATATATATATATATATATGTATATATATATATACACAGATAGATCTATATAAATGACCATTCAACTGGACATATAACAGAATTTAAGTACCTTTATCTTTTTTTCAAATAATACAGTATTTAAATTGATTTAACTGTGTTGCAGGCATATTAACTGAACTGTAAGTTTTGACTCTGCTCTTCAATTAGTCCCACTCACCCTCCCTGTTCTTGTTTTGGTGTTAATCTTAGTGGCCTTGAAACTGCCCGCCCCTCTTGTAAATTTGTGTTTGGATACTCCTTCTGGGCCCATCTCATTTGCTCACTCAACTAAGTGCAGTGAGATCATATTCTGATTTCAGGCACTCCTAATGTGTACAAAGAGAGCATCTGGGAAACGGAAAAAAAAAATTTAAGCTTGTTTCCTGCCTTTCCTGTTAAGTGGTATAGACTGTTTGCAGGCTTCTGAGCCCCCAAGCCCTTCTGTGTTGGAGGGAAGCCTTCTAGCTTAGGTTTTTGTTTTCTTACAACTAGCCAGTTTTCTAGTTTCAGCATTCAAATCTGTTTCTTTGAACTCAGCACTTGTTCAGAACTCATTGTAAGCACTACATAAGCTGCAAATTACTACAGCACTCAACTTTCCTCACTTGTCTAGTGGAAAGCAGTTTTTAGTACTTAATAAATAAGCACTTATCCAGGAATGTCTAAGGGTCAGCTCACAGTGATTTCTCCTGTCTACCTGATGAATCTGGGCATCTTGGGGCAATGCAGCAATTGCCTCATGTACACAGACAACCCTCTCCTCCTACCACCCAACACTACAACCTGTGAGAGATGCACTTATATAGCCAAACTGGAAGCAAAGCTCTCTTCACCCAAGACTGGACTAGACAGTCAAGAGGAGAAGGTAAAAACTTGCACCACACCACACTCATCACATAGTCCCTCAAAACCTACACCACCAAAACACACACATAGAAACACAAAACACACACCTACATTCACGGAGGCTCTCAATAAAAATCTGCCCAAGCATCAGGGACATCCAAAGCATAAATGCAAGCAAACTTCACCCCCCAACACAACCCAAATGACACATAGCCCACAAACTCAGTATGCCACTCAACCACAGCCCATAAGGCATAACAACGTACCCAACACTCTAGTCATAGATGACTCTATAGTCAGGCACACTGATGTTCCACTCACTAGACTAAACAAGGATAAAGTTACTGTCAGCTGCCTGTCAGGTGCCAGGATCTGCCACATAACTCATGCACTCAGGTCACTCCACAATAAGTACAAATATGACACTGTCATTGTTCATGTTGGTGTGAATGACCTGAGACATACCTCCCTGGACTACATGAAAAGAGACATGGAGGAGATCTCCGATCTTGTATCCCAGGCAGGTATGACCCTAACCCTGAGTAGCATCCTGCCATCACCCAGAATGATACCACAGTACAAGGACAAAATGATTGACTTCAACAATTGGCTAAGCTTCTAGTGTCATTCTAAGGGGAACCAGTATTTGTCTGCCTGGGACGACATGATCGACAGTCCATGATGCTTTGCCAGAGATGGCATGCACCTTTCACCCTTAGGATTCTGGATACTGGCTAAGGCACTTGCCACCCCTATAGTGTCTTTTTAGGCAAGGTTCAAATGACAAATTCACCACTGTAACAGGTACAAGCAAGCAAAATCTGAGGGTAATGCTACTCAATGCTAGAAGTCTAAACCTCAAAATGCACTCACTCGAGGCACTCCTTAAAATGGAGAACATTGACATCTGTGCAGTGACAGAGACCTGGTTCAAAGCTCCAGAGAGCACCCCTGCATTACCAGGCTTCAATTCATACCACACCTTTTGGCCACCTAACCCAGAAAGAAGCACTAAAGGCGGAGGCGTGCCCATATTCATTAAGGATATCCACACCTCCAGGCTAGTTGCACAGCATAATGCATCCGAGATTATCCAAGTGCAACTAACTCTGGGCAAGACCGCATTCCAAATTGTAGCTTGCTACAGACCCCCCACCATGCCCCAGGATTCACACTCCTCATTTCTTGATACACTGGAAAGTATTAGGGCACAACTCAACACCCTGATGATGGGCGATTTCAACTACCCCACCATTAACTGGGAAAACTACTCATGTACCAACTCTTTTGCTCAACGTTTTCTAGAATTCATAAATTACAACACCTTGGATCAACTTATTCACACCCCCACCAGGGGCAGCAATATCCTATACCTGGTCATTACCAACATGGGAAACCAGTGTTCCACACCAGAGGTCAATTCTTTGTTGGTCAGATCCAACCACAAGCTAATCAGCCTAGACATCCACATCCCACCCCCATCCCCAATTAGGGAAACCATTGGAAAAAACTTCTGAAAAAAGCCAACTTCACACTTCTTAAGACAGAAGTGGCAAACTTCATGACACCCATGCAAATGGACAGTAGAGGTATGACTGCCGAATCCTACACAAATGCACTTTATAAGCATTTACACAAGTGCATGGATCATGCTATCCCTAATAGAACCAAGATGTTATCCTCCAAAAAAATGAAGCCAATCTGGTGGTCCTCTGACATAAACAAACTCTACAACAGAAGAAAGAAACTGTTGCAAAAAAGAGTAAAATCCCATGACTGGAGGAACTCCCTGGTCAACCTCAGTAAGAAGCTGAGATCCCTCATAAAATCCTCCAAAGCTAGTTACGAAAACAAAATTGCCACTGACTCTAAAGACAACCACAAAGCATTCTATAGCTATGTCAAGAATTTAAATGGGAACACTCAGATCTGCTCTGAGTTACAGCATAATGGCACTAAATATACAGAACCAACTGATATTGCCAACATCCTAGCAGATAGGTTCAGTGCTAACTTTAGCCCCCTCTCACCCCCTAGAGGGCCCATCTCTATACCGGAAGAATGCAAAGTTCCTATAATCACTGCTGCACAGGTAAAAAACACACTCTCCAAAGCCAAGAACACAGCATCCATGGGACCTGACAATATCCCAGGTTGCGTTTTACATGAACTACAGAATGAACTGGCGCCCTACCTAAGTACCATGTTCAATCATAGCCTCACCTCAGGCTTTGTACCCACTGAATGGTGCACCGCGACAGTTATCCCACTCCACAAAGGGGGAGCCACGACGGACCCCAGGAACTACCACCCCATTAGCCTGATGAGCCTGGTCTGCAACGCCATGGAACGTATCATCGTGGAACTCATAAACAAAGACATTGGTAATCTCCAAACTCTGGACCCTACTCAGTTTGGATTTGTAAAATGCAGATCATGTCTCCTAAACCTGATTGACTTCTTTGAAGCAGTCACCAAAGCCATAGATGAGGGTAAAATGGTTCACACAGCTTATCTAGATCTCGCCAAGGCTTTCGACACCATCCCCCACTCTGGAATTATAGATAAGCTCACTAAACTACGTATAAATCCCTATGTCACAAGATGGGTTGCCAACTGGCTCATGGACAGAACCCACACTGTGAAAGTAGCGGATTCCAAATCCGACATCAGACAAGTGACAAGTGGAGTACCACAGGGTTCAGTCCTGGGTCCTCTCCTGTTTGGTATCTACTTCTCTGAAGTGCAGGCCAACACAGAAGGTCTTTGGCTAACAAAGGTTGCAGATGACTGCAAACTAGGAGCCATAATCGAAACTCCTAACGATGTGGACAAACTACAAAAGGGCCTCACTGAGACAGATACCTGGTGTCAAAGCCATGGCCTGAAGCTCAATGCCAAAAAGTGTATTGCCATCCCCTTTGGTAAAAACTCTGTACCCATGAACTACCACATAGCTGGTAGTCTACTTAATGCCGAAAATGTGATGAGACCTTGGGACACAGGTGGACAGAAGTCTCTCCTTTGATAATCACATCGCCACAGTGGTCAGGAAATCCTTCTATGTGGCTCATCTCATCACAAAAGGATTCTCATCCAGAAAAAAAGAGGTCATTGTTCCCCTCTACTTATCACTTATTAGACCCATTATAGAGTACAATGCCCCTTTTGGTATGTACCTCACAAGACATCTACAACAACTGGAAAGACCACAGAAATACCTCACAAAGAGGATTACTGGCCTCAAACAGATGCCCTATGCAGACCGTCTCAAAAAACTACAGCTTTACTCCTTCGCATATCGCCTACTCAGGGGCGATCTCTGCCTAACATACAAAGCTATGTCAAACCCAGAGCTGTTGGACATGCTCCACTTAAAGAACCTTAACCTTGTCACCACAATAAACAGAACATGCTGGAGGGATAGATTCCTGTCCCAGAGACTTACCATACTCTTGAACAGACTACCTATCTATGTCAAACAGAGGTCCTCATTAGCACTTTTCAAGAAAAATCTTGATGATTGGATGGGAAATGGGAAATTCACCCCGTGGATCACTTCTGTGGCTCTGCTCGACAGGGGCACAGGAAAATAATTTTCTTGGGTGTCGAAAGCCAGGGTACATTTTTTGGCTAGGCTTGTATGGGCCCTAGTTCCGATAGCCTAGTACTTACCTATGAACCTACCTATATATATATATATATATATATATATATATATATATATATATATATATATATATATATGTATATATATATATATATATATATATATATATATATATATATATATATATATATATATATATATATATATATATATATATATATATACACACATCCTTATGTATAAACATGACTGTTGTATATACCTTCCCATATATATCACACTGTATTTATCTGATATGTGTATATTTAGATATAACAATATACATGAACAGTAATATCACTAACAAATACTACACAATTGTAGAAATCATAGCAGCTGTTCAATACTATTCAGTATCTGTACTGACAGATATATTGTAAAAAACAACAACCGCTTTCACAGCTGTGATGGCTTAGTGGTTAACTGTTGTGACTATATTCTAAAGGGTCCTAGGTTCAAGGGCTGTTTATTTTATTTCTGGAAAGAACAAGGGCTGTTGGATACAGAGTGGTTAAGGCAGTTTTGAGCAGCTTTAAGTGGGTTTGTGTGATGGTAAGCACTACTAACTTATGGTTAAACAAAAAGATGCTTACACCATGTAGGCTTCGCTTACCAGTGTGCAAATCTGCTTAGCATTTATATTGCAGCAATGGTGAAACCTGCTAAGTGGTCTTAACTTGGAAGTGAACCTGGTATATTGAGATTTTGCACATTGGTATTTTGCACATTATGTAATGATGAATTTTGTATCAGTTTTTGGCTTCATAGATTTTCCTTGTGTTAATATATTTTTTGTATCAAATTTCATGATAGAATGTTATGAAATGTAATGCTAAGGGCTTGTAAAGAAATATGAAATTAGTAAATTAATAATTTTAATAGAAATGTTAATGTTGAACAATAATGTGAGTATTGTTTAGGTTGAAATAATAAAATTATGTTATTAATTACTGTCAATTATTGTTAATTGAATGTGATTAGATGAGTCATGAGTTTTTTTTGAAAATGTATTTAAGATGGCTACACTTTGTATTAATTGTACATTGAAGCCAAACTGCCGATGTACCAGATCTTTGCAGTAAAGGATATTATCAGCTCTACTTCGTTTTTGGTGTTTTTTTGAATTTTTATTTGTTTTTTAATATTCGTATGTTTATATAATGTTTCTTGTGGATGTAGAGGCTGATCATGGTGTTTCAAAAACCCTAGCGGATGTTAGCAAGCTGCTTTTTGTTGATATCATGAGGGAACATGAAGCCAAACTGTTGGAGAAGGACTTATGGAATACGAAGGGTAAGCTTGAATCCAATGAGCAGTTTATTCAGTTAGAACGGCTCATGGTTAAGGAGATGAATCTGTTCTTTGATACTAAGTTATTGGAAAAGTATCTGAGTCTCAGCATTACACCTAGGGGTCTTAGAATTTGATAAATTGCCGGCCTTTGACATTGCCGATGACAAGCAGGATTTCCTGCAAGAGTGGAGACAGATTTCCTTAGTGTGTACCCTTGGTCAGTTATGTATCATTGTGAGAAGAATTCAACAGCAGGGTGAGAAATTACAGCAGCAGATTATTGGGTTACAAAACAAGCTGAGGGAATCTGCACCTGCCGAGTTTTTTTCTAAAAAGATGAGTGATTTGAGGGGTAAACTGGGTATGAGTGAGCACTCAGTGTTGGAGAGGAAGAAAAGTAAGCTGTTCCAGGATGTCAATGACTTTTGAAGTGGTTCATTTTATGGTTTAAGGCATTCCCAACATTTTGGGAGGGCCAAAACTAAGGGGAAGTTTGGTGCTGCTTCGAGAGGAGTTTGTGAGTCTTCAGTTTCTTCAGTAGAGACTATGGCTTCGAAGAAGAGTGTGTCTTTTGAGAATATTGAAATAGACTTGATGTCTGAGCCCTCTCAGAACACAGAATCGAATGGCAGTTCATCTACAGCAATTGTACAGCAGGGAAAGGCCAGGCGGAATCGGCAGATGGGCAGGAAAGATCGCTAGCAACTGGTGAAACTTTTTGTCTTGACAAAACTGTAGGCTATTCAGCCTTGGACAATAATTCTTTGGACTTTACTTTGCTTCAGCATGGTAATGTATCATTTAGTGATGTAAATATCAGTGTAGACACATTAAAAGTTGTTAAGTTATGTCATTTACCTTTAAATGAGACAACCCTTGAATTGCTTTCCAAAGGGACAGACTTTGTCCTAGTTAAGGTCCCCACACTTGCAGGTCTGCTGTTAGACATCAAGAGATTCTGTAGAAAGTTATATTTAATTGTGTATTTTGATAAAAAAGAGTTGAATGATGAAATTGATGTTAACAATATGAATATAAATGTGGATGCAGAGTCTTTGGACGAAGATGACAGTTTATTAAATGTTTCTATTTATGAGTATCCTGTTGAGGTTGAAAATGTGCAAGAAAATATGGTGGGGATGTTTGAAGGTTTTGATACTGGCTATAGTAGACTGGCTGTTCATGTTCTCCCTGTACCTAGTAAATTTGTGCCTCCCAAGTTGTCTTCTGCAGTTATGTTATTTGAGCAGATTTTGTGTAGGAAAGTTGAACACAAATATTTTAAATGTGTTAAAAAAATAAAAAATATAACATTTCTAAGAGTGAGTGGGAAGCATTGAACTCATTAAGAGGTCAGCTTTCTGATTTTGTTTTCAAACAAATGGACAAAGGAGGGGACTGGGTCGTCATGTCAAGGCCACAACATAATAAAATGTTTTTTGATTTGTTGCTGAGGCAGGAGGATTATTTGAAGTTGTATTTGAATCTTATACAGGAGTATAATGAGCAATTGATAGAGCTTTTAGAGAGTGGTGAAAGATTGTTTTTTTTTTAGCAGGGAGAATGTAAAGAAATTGTATATTGAAAAGCCTGTTATCCCTTTCTTTTATGCTCTGCCTAAGATACACAAAAGCCTTATAGATCCCCCAGGAAGACCTATAATTTCGGGGATAGGGACTTACTTGGAAAATGTAGGCCTTTTTATTGATTCATTTCTGAAAAAATTCTTGACTAAAGTTCCAGCACATGTGAAAAATACAACAGATCTCTGTGAGGAAGTTAAAAATATTCCTTGGTGTGAAGACTACTATTGGGTGGTGGTAGATGTTAACTCGTACACTAATATTCAGTTGAGATGGTGTTTGGAAGCAATCTGGGAGATCATGGGTGATGGTCCTAAAACAGCTTATGTGACAAGATTATTGGAGTTTTGTCTAAGGCATAATTACTTTGCTTTTGAAAAAGACTTTTTTCTACAGCGCAAGGGGGCGGCGATGGGAACAGCTTATGCTCCTACTTATGCCATACTTTACATGGGTTTTTTTGAGAAAAAGTTCATTTATGGTAATAACTTTTTTCAACAGCATGTCATACTTTTTAAGAGATACATAGATGATTTGATTTTTTTTTTTGTGCAGGGGTGATCCTAGGGGGTTTGATGAATTTTTTTCTTACTTAAATACCACTGAGCATGGTTTGAAGTTTTCCATAGTAAAAGGTGACTCTAAAGTGGTATTTTTGTATGTTGAGTTTTATGTTGATTCTAAGAATAATAAGACAATTCAGATCAGACCCCATAGGAAGGAAACCACTGTAAACAATTTTTTTTGCATGCATTGAGTATGCATTCTCCTCATTTACTTGACTCTTTACCTCTGGGTGAATTTAAACACATAGCCCGGAACACCTCTGATGAGTCATTTAGAATGGAATTTTTACTGAATGCAAAAAACAGGTTATGTTCAAGAGGTTATAATGAGAAGATATTAAGTAAGGCTTTAACTGAGGCCTGTAGTAACAGATGTGCTCCTAGGGGTAGTAAGAGTAAATATGCCAATGTTAGATTAGTCAATCAGGAGGAAAGGGAATTTTTTTTTGTTTCTAAATATTCTGGGTTCTCTGAAATCATGAGGAGAATGCCTTTGGAATCCTGGCATTTAATAAGTGGGGATGTACATGTGGGAAAGTTATTTCCTAGACATGTTAGCTTCTCATATGGGCGCTATGCAAATTTGAAGGAGCTTTTCAATATGGCCCAAGGTCAAATTCAACAGGACACATTTGGTATGTTTCCTTGTGGTCATTGTAAAGCTTGTGCCCATGTTAAGAACATTATGGGAGGTCATATTAATGGTAGAAAATTTGTTTACAAGGTGAAGTTTAATTGTCACTCATGTGCTGTAGTTTATGTTATTGGTTGCAACTGTGCTGAAACTAAATGGTATGTAGGGCAGACAAAAAGGGCTGTAAAAACCAGGATTATGGAACATCTTAAGGATTTCCGTAATGGCAATTTAAAAAGTCCTGTTGCTGAACATTTTTTGAATGTGCACAGTGGTAATATTTCAGGTTTATTTTAATCTGTCCTGGCACAGCCTTTAGATCAGAGGGAGGGTGATGTAGTTAGAAAGTTGTTAAGAGTTAGAGAGCAAGTTCATTTTAAATTATAGAACATTTTCACCAGGGGGTCTTAACTTGGAAGTGAACCTGGTATATTGAGATTTTACACATTGGTATTTTGCACATTATGTAATGATACACTACATGCCAATGTGACTGCATATAACCTGGGATACTACCCATGTATGAAATACAGTCAAATGGAAAAGTGTATCATTATGTTACTACTGTTGACAGTGCATTCCCAAGTAAGAGTAGATTTCAGAATGTAGTCCTGCAACCAAACACCCATGCATGCAAAGATGGACTCTGAGTCCTCACTATCGTGCTCTTGTTGTGTGAGCTGTGTGTCATTAAATATTTGCTACTGGATATTGATCTGACATGTGGATATTAACTGTAGGCTACTGTGTGTATTGGACATGTCATTGAGGGCTGCTGTCATGTACTAATGGCATACTTATCAGTGTCATATGTCTATCTGTGAACACAATCATCCTACTGCATAACCATTTGGCTAGCTGATGTGTGTCTGTCCTCTGTACAGATGTGCAGATGTCGAGATTCCATCTTGGCTGCATACAGGCAATCTATGCTTGAGTGACACTGACATGTCTACCCAGCTGTGTTATGACTGCCACAGCTAGGAATCCACACCTTGTACGTACCACATGCCATGGATACCTCAACTACACTACCATAGTCAACAGAACATGTTTGGGTACAGGTTACCAAGACAGACACTGACCATGTTATGTAATACATGTTGCATATATGTCAACTGGAGCACCTCAGTGGCCTTCTGCAAGAGGAATCCAGATGATTGGATGTTGCATGTAACTCTCACCCTGAGGATCACCCCCGTGGTATCTGTTGATAGATGGTCTGCTGGCACATGGCAGGTGACATGATACCACTGTACACACATCCCCTAGACTTCCCATCCCTCCATGGACAGTAGCCATGTGTGTGAGTGAGGGGGTTTAATTATTAATTGGGCTGTTGTGATGTGGTGTGTGTAGGTATGGGGTTGCCCTAGCTGTGTTGGTAATGTGTGTGTGTGTATGCATGCACACAGTTCTGCCATGTGGCTGCCATATACAAGGGTTTGTTGGGCAGCTGCAGACCGTACCTGGCAGGGTGTGCAGTTCACCATCTCTGGCAATGGACATGAGAATTGTGCCTGCCAGGGGTTCCACGGGCACCACCAGGTACAAGCCACGATATGGTACTCTCCTCTGATGATGACATATGTCTGCTGGATCCAGGTCCCTCTTGTGACCGGCCAAGACCATGTGCATGTGGCCTGCTTTGGTGTGGTGTGGACAGCACCCCCCGGCAGTGCTGGGGCTGGTAAGGCCACTACGGGAGCAGATCTGAGTTCTGGCACATCCACGTCAACCTCCAGCTGTTGATGTTGCTGGCCTACGTCCATGTGACTGTTGCACTACTCCCACAATATGCTCGAGCACAGGCATTCCACGGTTGAGGATTCCCACCATCTCACCCAACTGTCTATCCATGACCTCTGCAAAGTAAGAGTGGGCACCTTCAAGATCATGGATGTTGTCAATAACAGCTGAATGAGTAGCCCTCTGCAGCCTCAGACCTTGTCTGGTGTACCGTTCCATATGTGCCTGCATCTCCATGACAGCCTGAAACATGTGTCTGGTGGCACCAGATGTGGCACTTCTGCCAAGGTCATGATGACCAGCAGCCCTTCTACAAGCACCCCGGTACATCTACCTATGTGGTACCCCGCTGGACATCCGGCTATGGCTGCTGTGTCCAGAAACACGTGCCATAAATACCACACTGTCTTGTCCCATGACACCAACCGCCAACCGTCCCTCAGCTATGGCCACTGGTGATGGGGTATATATAGGAAATGTGACTTTGTGCGGGGACGGGGTGGATAACAATGGGATGTCAAGCAGTGGTGCAGCTTCAGCCCCTGACAACTCCGCCTGTGCTTCAACACACCTATCATCATTATCAGTGTCTGTATGGACACCAACATCAGATTGCCTGCAGGAGGGACCCTGACCCACCTCGCCACTTGTGAGGGGAAAACAAGAAATGCACTTTACGACCTGTACGTCATTGCTTAACAGTACACACATACACACACACACACACACACACACACACACACACACACACACACACACACACACACACACACACACATACACACACACACACACACACACACACACACACACACACACACACACACCCTGACATTCTACCATACAACTTACCTGTCCCTGAGTACAGAATGTCCCTAGTTTTTTTCTTATTTTCCCCATCCTGTATCAGTCTTGAATAATTACAGTCAATAATACCAGTCATTAAAGTATCATTCTTCTAATTGCTCAGAAAAGTGATCACAAAACATGACCTGTTACTCCCACTAACTCTTTAACTTGATTGGAGTCATTTTTTCAAAGACTCCCTGATGTCATCAAGTGTTCACCCTGGTTTTGTCCAGAAGTCTTAAGCATGGCCCCCATATGTTATGGGCTACTACAGTCAGTTAATAATGTCACACACTGGAGTTTCATACTTGACTATTGTTCAGTAGATGCAAGATCAGTTGCTCTATTAAACTTTTATGTGGACTACAGTAATATTTTGAAACACTCTCTGGTGTTGTCTAGTAATTCCTCAATGCATCTTTAGTGCTGCATACTTGGGTATTCTTTCACCTTTCTGCTGATTGCAATTAAAAAAGTATCCATGGTGTCTAGTTTTCCCTCCCAATGCATATTTAATGCTGCAGTCTTTATTATTCTGTCAGCATTCCTGTGATTACATTTAAGAAAAGTATTCCTGGTGTCTAATGTGTCTGTCCATTTCCATCTACTGCACAATTTCTAAGTGAAGTTCAGAGGTATGAACAACCTCCCACTCACACTCACACGTGCATACATGGACAGACACACAAACACACACACACATACATACATACACGCATTCTACATACATCAACCCCCCTTCACTCCACCAGATAACACTTACAGACAAATTCACCCCCCCACACACACACACACACACACACACACACTTAAAGGTGAGGTTGCACAAAGATATTACACACAGACCTCTCATTACCCATCTGTCAACATGCATGACATATGGCACTCAACAGCATGCAGTGTAGCAATAGTCAATCCCTGTTACCAACATTATACATCTCTGTGATGCATGGGTTGTGTTAGTAGGTGATGCCCCTTCCCCAGGAACACACTGCACCCATGTACACAGTATTTCTGTGCATCTGTTCGGCACCCTGACATGTACTGTGCACCATATCTCACAGGTGTACACACCATTGCTGAATGTGTATATGTGTGTCATTTTATGTTTGCTCTGCTGCTCACAGCCCCTATGTGTTTGTCTGACACATACCTGGGATGATATGTGGACAGATGTCATTTGTGAATGTCTGATGTCTGATTTACAGATCTCATCATCAGCGGTGCATGTATGACCAATAAAATACAATTACACTGACAACCTTCAAACCTTACCATGGCAATGGGGAGTGTACACACCCTTATTGATATGGCACCCTCTTCCCTGATATGCCATGGGGTCACATTACTGCATATGTTAACACTACATGAACCTGATATGTGACATATGACCTATGCAATCAAATGCAGTATCAAACACATGTGTTAGTTGTGCAGATGCTGATTGAGATGCATATAATTTGTGGGTGCATATGTGTGCACACCCTTATCATGATGGTTTGTTGCACCAACTGTTATGTGTACTACAGCAGTCATTATTCCTGGAAGGGGTATACTAGCATGCGCCATCTGCATTTGCCAGTATTTGGTCACTCTGCCAGACAAATGTCCCCCAACTCTGCATGATTGCAAGGCCAACTCATGTGCACAGCCCTTGGAGGTCACACAGTGCCATCACTATTGCTGTGGAATCAGGGTTATGTCTGCCACAATTCATGACCTTGACTGTGTGCAGATACATCCATTCTTAGTGAGCTTTGGATCTCTGCTTCAGTGCATTCTTGTTTTTCAGGATGACACCCCTTCCCCATTATCAGCCTTTTTGCAAATACTTGACAACTATGGCCTACACATGTGTGTCATTTTGCAGTGTCCCAAACTCTGAACACCATGTGTACCAGCCTAGTCCCTGCTAATGAATGGCAAACATACAGGTGTACACTGTCACCAGCAAGGTACAGATGGGGATGGTGGGCCTGAGGTGGGGTGAGGTGTTGGTTGTGCAGCACATGCATCTTAATTGATACTGTCTGTATGTTTCCAACTTGGTCTTGGTACACCAGTACACATTGCAATGCATGCCTTTGGGTAACTTTTGCTGTTATGCATACGCTACCTGTAAAGAGCCCTGGCTGATGTTTCCTGTGGTACAACTGTCCCATCTGATTACCCTAACCCATGGGCCACACTTATGCAGAGTCCCGGCAATTGCCTACACAGGTACTGCACAGCCAGTATTTGCTAGACATTCCTGCAACTCCCTCAGTGTTGTGGCATGTTACTAGCAGCCTGCATGACCAGTTTGCATCTTGGATGGCCATCTGTCTTGGATGGACATCTGTTTATTTTCTACATTAATCCTATCCCATACATCCTTGCCACACACATGGCTGTCTGCACTGTTTGCCATGGTGTATGCAATGGTGAGATAAGGCTACATGTCCACTCCTGGGTGCTACCTGTTGGGTATGGGATCCATTCCATGGCTTGTAAGATGTGTGCAAGCCACAGCTGCCTCTGTTGCAGGTAAGTCGGCACATTTGATGGCCAAACGGCTTGGACAGCAGACCATTTCTTGGTGTGACATTGAGGACTTGTACTTGCTGGAAGGTCCATACTCATGAAGAGTGCATGCTGTCAGTACCTCAAAAGCTGCTTCCACAATATGTTATTTGGAGTGTATGCACACATATGCTTCCAGTGTTTGTGAAGGTATGTATTCCCCATATTTGCTGTCCTAACATAGGAATCCATATTACAAATTCATTGCTCATGTTAGGACCACATTACAGGTTGTAAGGGGTGTGGAATGCAGTACTGTGATATGCTGCAGTGTAGATCTGTAACAGCTGCCATTGTAATAGTGGTATATACACTGTTGTAGCACTATATAAGGGTGATGTTTCAGACATGTCCCTATTGTAGGCCATTTGTCCCACGATTGTGTTCATCTCTGTGCACACATCTTGCAATGACAGGTTGTTAGTTATATTGCAGGACTCTTACATACCCTTCAGATACGCCGCCAAGGTGACCACTGTGATGCAGTGCAGTTAACAGCAACAATAAGTGAACATGTACAACATGCATTATTGGTAGATGTGTTAAATGTGTGCATGGAATATACCATGGCCATAACATGGCCAGTGTATTGGCAAACCTGAACAAACACCATACTCACCAGCTACAGGCTGCTGCCCCGGAGGTATACCAGAGGGACCTACATAGTTGTGTGAGAGATGTGATGTCAGTAGCCACACCTGTGGCATTGGTAATGGGTGGGAGAAGCATTACAGTACATCAACAGTACAAACCCACAATACTACAGATTCTGCACATCTGTTTATTACTACAACACAGCAACAGACTATATATATTTCATCACACATATGCATGATTAAACTCTACAGATGCAGATGAATACACAGCAGTGGTCTACTGATGTGCCCTGTGGCCTTACTTGCACGCTCCTCATCCATTGTGTGGGTAGCACCCACCTCCACAATGCTCTCCGCCGGGTCTTGTGTTTGCACACAGGCAGGTGCCCCAAGGCAGGCGAGGAGCTCCTCAGCATATGTCGGGGGGGCTGAATCGCATTACCACCCCCATGACAAGCTGGTCCCTCCTAACCGCAGCAGCAAGCCAATGGGCATGGCGGAGTAGATCAGTGCACCGATGTCGGACCTGCTCATAACTGCGGTTATGCAGGCCGACATCATTTACCCTGTGGACAAGATCATTCCCCAGAGTGGTCCTCTGCTGCAGATCATGGGCTGTACATCCAAACAGGGTGTGGTAGTGCTGCTCCAGGTATGTAATGAAGATGTCATTCTCATAGACTGTGTAGATTGGTAGTCTCTACCTAGACATTGTGCCTGAAAGATATAAAGAGGAAAACAGGTCTGAGGACCTCATACTGCAAGGATATAATAGTTGTTAATATACATCTCTGTCTCCCCCCCCAACCAAATCTGCAACAGCAATCTGATCACACAACTCAACGGGTATGTCTACAGCAGACCTACTGTTGGGACATATATTGTATTGTACAACAATTTCTGCAATGTGTTTGTAGTCATGTTCCATGTTGAAACACTATCATTGGTGGCCTGTTATGAATAATGTCACCTGTATGCCAATGTAAGGGCCACTATGGTTTCATATATACATGTGTTCTGTTTGCAATATGACTGCTGCACATCTGTTGTTTTGTGTTAATGGGGATATCTATGCATGCTGTTAGACATAATCCTGGAATGTGTGGACTATTACTACCCACATATGTTCTATAACTGTGACACAATAGCATGTTTGGGAAGACAGTTGCCAGCAGAACCACCTCTCTGATCTCATCTGGCCATGTTACCAGGCCACATTACATCTGGGACCTATCTTGGGACCTCATCATCTACTGGTCCTGCACTACCTTCAGGTGGAACCACCTCAGGGGATGTTGTTCGGCCCCCCGGGAGCACACACAGACAGGATCCTGTCACCCAAAGACAGGTCCAGGAAATGGTGTATAGGGAGCTTCACAGAAACTTAGGGGATGTGCTACACCACCTTGAGGCCCTCAGTACACAATCACAGGGTCTGCATGCTCCTCCTGCTCAGCCCCCAACCCAGGCACCTTCAGGGCCGTGAAGATGCTGTTGTGACTGCACATGGGTGGGGACCTTGGTCCCATTGTTTCCATATGGGGGATCATGGGCTTCCACATTTAAAACAAGACTCCCCATCCAAGGTGTTTACCCACCGCATGTGTCGTATACCACCCCTTTATGCTGACTTGTCTGTCTTCCAACCCAACCTCCCTCCCCAAATATGCCTATTATCCTTCCCCAAAATACCAATCCCACCTTCACAAACAAGGGAAATGTGTTCATAACATGGATTTTACATCAGGCATAACTGTCCATTTTGCATCCTCTTACTGCTGTATATATATGTGCGTATAGATTGGTGTGATGTTCTCTAAAACATATCGTGCAGCACTGTAATTCAAATGTAGGGGACATGTGTGTGTATATATATATATATATATATATATATATATATATATATATATATATATATATGTATGTATTATATATATATGAATATATATATAATATATATATATATATATATATATATATATAAGTATATATATATATATATATATATATATATATGTATATATATATATATATATATATATATATATATATATATATATATATATATATATATGGGAACACTTCATATCAATTACTGAAATCGAATTTCATATGGTCGAAACCATATAATAGAGATTTCAGTAAATCGAATATGTAAAGTGTTAAAAAATAAGACCTTATTTATATTAAAATGTTACATGCACACAGAGGCAAGGATTCCTGTATGGTCTGTGTGCACGTAATGTTTTTATCTTTTCTGCGGTGTTGACAGGAAGTGGGAAATCTCCTTTTGCTTCATACAGCGAAAAATGGGAGATTTTCCTTTTCCCCACTGTAGCACGATCTCGGACTTGGTATATTTAAGTAGGGGGGTGTGGGGGGCACAGCCCCCCCACATGAGGGGTGCAGGGGGGCAAAAGCGGTGTTTGAGTTTTTTTTTTTTTACGGTTTCATTTCAGCAGTTCGAGTTTCCAAAACTCGATCTTTTGGTCTCAGTTATATGAAATTCGAGATTTGGGGGATTCGAGCTTCTGAAGTGAATCCATAAATATGTGTGTGTGTGTGTGTGTGTGTGTGTGTGTGTGTGTGTGTGTGTGTGTGTGTGTGTGTGTGTGTGTGTGTGTGTGTTTGTATATATGTAGACATATATATATGTGTAGATATATATTTAGAGTTGTATATATATATATATATATATATATATATATATATATATATATATATATATATATATATATATATATATATATGTGTGTAGATATATATTTAGAGTTGTATATATATATATATATATATATATATATATATATATATATATATATATATATATCTAGCTTCTTCTTCTTCTTTCGGCTGCTCCCGTTTGGGGTCGCCACAGCAGATCAACTGTTTCCATTTCTTCCTGTCCTCTGCATCTTGCTTTGTCACACCAAACACCTGCATGTCCTCTCTCACCACATCCATAAACATTATCTTAGTCCTTCCTCTTTTCCTGTTACCTGAGAGCTTCATCCTTAACATCTTTTTCCCAATATACTCTGCATCCCTCCTCAGCACATGTCCAATCCAACGTAATCTTGCCTCTCTGGCTTTGTCTCCAAACCTTCCAACCTGGGCTGACCCTCTAATATACTTATTCCTAATCCTGTCCATCCTCATCACACCCAGTGCAAACCTTAACATCTTCAACTCTGCCACGTCATGCTCTGACTCCAGCCTTTTTGTCAATGCCACTGTCTCCAACCCATATAACATAGCTTGTCTCACTACATTCTTGTAGACCTTCCCTTTCACTCTTACTGGTACTCGTCTGTCACAAATTACTCCTGACACTCTTCTCCACCCCCTCCATCCTGCCTGTACTCTCTTCTTCACCTCTCTTCTACACTCACCATTACTCTGAACTGTTGATCCCAAGTACTTAAACTCATCCACCTTCACCACCTCTACTCCCTGCATCCTCACCATTCCTCTATCCTACCTCTCATTCACACACACATATTCTGTCTTAGTCCTGCTGACCTTCATTCCTCTTCTCTCTAGAGCATATCTCTACCTCTACAGGGTCTCCTCCACCTGTTCCCTACTCTCACTACAGATCACAATGTCATCTGCAAACATCATAGTCCAAAGGGACTCCTGTCTGATCTCGTCTGTCAACCTGTCCATCACCATTGCAAATAGGAAAGGGCTCAGAGATGACCCTCGATGTAATCCCACCTTCACCTTAAACATATCTGTCACTCCCACCTCAGACCTCACTACTGTCACACTACTTTCGTACATATCCTGTACCACTCTTACATACTTCTCTGACACTCTCGACTTCCTCATACAATACGACAACTCCTCTCTAGGCACCCTGTCATATGCTTTCTCTAAATCCACAAAGACAGAATGCAACTCCTTCTGACCTTCTCTGTACTTCTCCATCAACACTCTCAGAGCAAACATCACATCTGTAGTGCTCTTTCCTGGCATGAAACCATACTGCTGATCACTAATCATCACCTCCCGTATTAACCTAGCTTCCACTACTCTTTCCCATAACTTCATGCTGTGACTGATCAGTTTAATCCCTCTGTAGTTACTACAGCTCTGCACATCACCCTTATTCTTAAAAATCAGTACCAAAACACTTATTCTCCATTCCTCAGGCATACTCTCACTTTCCAAGATTTCATTAAACAATCTAGTTAAAAACTCCACTGCCATTTCACCTAAACACCTCCATGCTTCCACAGGTATGTCATCTGGACCAACAGCCTTTCCATTCTTTATCTTCTTCATAGCTATCCTTACTTCCTCCTTGCTAATCTACTGCACTTCATGATTCATTATCCGCACATCATGCAACCTTCTCTCCCTCTCATTCTCTTCATTATTCAACCCCTCAAAGTACTCTTTCCATCTGCTCAACACACTCTCCTCGCTTGTGATAATGTTTCCCTCATTATCTTTTATCACCCTTATCTGCTGCACATCTTTACTAGCTCGGTCCCTCTGTCTAGCCAATCAGTGCAGGTCCTTTTCTCCTTCCTTAGTGTCCAACCTTTTATACAACTCTTCATACACCTTTTCCTTAGCCTTTGCCACCTCTCTCTTTGCCATGCACCTCATCTCCTTATACTCTTGTCTACTTTCTTCATCTCTTTGACAATCCCACTTCTTCTTCGTTAACCTCTTTCTCTGTATACTCTCCTTTACTTCTTCATTCCACCACCAGGTCTTCTTGCCCTCCTTCCTCTTTCCAGATGTCACACCAAGCACCTTTCTAGCTATCTATCTTACTATAATATTATATAATATATATATATATATATATATATGTATATGTATATATATATATATATATATATATATATATATATATATATATATATATATATATGGTGCATTCAAACATCAGGTCCACACTCTCTAACTCCCCTCCTATATATATATATACATCTACATATATAAATACATTTCCATGACTGTGCTGGATGATATGTTTGAGAAATCATCAGTGTTATTTATATCTGACATGGCTTAGTGGTAAATCACTTTGGCTATGGTGTGCAGGGTCCTGGGTTTGAGACTTGCAAAGGCTGTTTATTTTGTTGCTGGACAGAACAAAGGCTGTTGGATACAGAGTGATCAAGGCACTTTTAAGCGGGTTTGCGTGATGGTAAGCAATGCTAACTTCAAGTAACATTTTTTTACATTCAGTTAGCCTCTATATTTTCTTATCCTGTTGAGTGTGCTATTTAGATATTGCTGTGTATCTCTTCACTGATTTCTGTCTATAAGTCTTCTGTGGTTTTACAATCTGATCTTGTAATTACAGCAGTCTTATATAGGGATTCCTAGACAGTTTTATTATGTAGCACAGTGTGGGAGACAGTGATGAGTAATACATTATTATTCAGAGAAACTGCAACACTAACAATGCCATACAATACCAGACTAAACAGTACCATACTAAACAGTACCAGTGCAGGATTTCAATCTTTTATTTCCAGGCACAGTTTTCTTATCTGACAGACCTGTGGAGGGAATGTTTGTTAACACTACCTGAATGTTGCCACACATATTACCAGATTCCATGTTATTATTATGCACATATGTATCACTCTGTTACTGCACACACTCTTATCATAACTTCACAAGATGGGGATAGAAATGGGACATAATTTGCATATTACTCTCATAACATTTTGGTGAGTTGCTAGAGTGACAGGTTTGTTCTTATAGGCATACTTCTGACAGTTATGATGTCTGACAATCAGTTGTATGTCATTATTTGCTGCCTAAACTTCTGGGATCATCCCACTGATTTGCCAGGGGTCAGGGTGACAGGCAGACAATTTAAGCCAATTATCTGAACTTTCTGACAATATTTATACAGTTGAAGGGTATGATTATGCATGCAGCTTACTACCACTCCCAGGATTTGAACCATGGCTGTGTGTGCTAAAAATACAACAGTTTACATCACAGTTGAGTGCTTTATTTGGATTTTGTTGTGTAGCTTTTCACTGTTTTCTGTTTAAGTCTCCCTCAGTTGTACAATATGATCTTGTGATTACAACAGTCATATACAGACATTCCTACACATTTTATTTATGTAGCACAGTGTGGGTAACGGTGCTTAATACAACAGTACTATTAAGAAAATGCAACAGTACATTACCACATGATACCAGAGTAAACACAAGCAGTTCAGGAGTTAGACCTTTATTACCAGGCTGTTACACTTTTATTTACATACAACCTATATGAGACTCTTCCTGCCATATTGTCTAGTTTATTCAGTACATCCCAAACACAATACAGGTTTTATGCTGGCAATTAACGTTCTACTACTTTTAGATTTATTTCTTAAGACAGTACATGCATGATTATTACTAACTTGCCTCACGATGCAGCCTTTGCAGCGTACACGCATGGGCTTCCTGATTCATAGCCCACTCCGCTGCAGCTGTCAGAAACATAAGAGGGATATTTAGCCATACTTATCCATAATATATACAAGCTAGGCAATTATTAAACAGTTAGTACAATGAGTACTTACACACTACTGGGACATCACCCTGCCTAGCTTATTTGATCCACTGATCCAAGAGCTCCCTCTTCCTCTATTTCAGGTAGGCATAGTGATGTCTGACCTGGTCACCAGTTCGAGGGACGCCAGTGGCACTGGTGAGGTCACGGGTGAGATGATCCCAGGCTTTCGCTTTATATTGGGAACCCTGGTACTGGCCCTGCCACAGTCTCTCTTCGTGGTCTTTTACCAGGAGTCCTGCCATGACCTTCGACTCCTGGATGCCCCAGCGCTGAGCTCAGAAGCACAATCCTTCCCCAACACTGGCCATTGTGCCGACAGGAGAAAGCTGCAAACAATTATGAGATGTATTCCCACTTGTGGGGCTTAAATAGGGCTGATTTACTGCACTTTGCTGAGATTGGATGGTTTTGAAAATGCTAAGCTATAAGCAAAGTAGTTTAACTAAGGTTGGCATGGCTTAAAGGGGCATACCAATGGGGAAATTTATTTAGCTGGGCTACGCATTGCTTATACCTGGTAAGCAGAGGTGTGCAATGCTTAGCGTTACTTATTTTTAAATTTGCACACTATTTACTGTTTGGCATTGATTTATCATTCATTACATGTTATATATTTGTTTAGTATCTGTGATTCATGTGCACGTACACTGTATGGGGTACTTATGTTTATCGGTGGATTTCACCACTTTATTACTATGACATCTCACATCTGGACTTAATGCAGTACTCCAGTTCACAAATATATGTTATTTAGTAGGTTATACAACAAAAAAATTGTTTATAAATTCCTTTCACATGTAAATTGTGATTTTGCTAGAGTGAGCATCTGTTTGGGTATACCTCAATTTTGTGTACAGCTCTGATGGCTTACTGGTTAATTGCTGTGACTATAGTGTCCTGGGTTCAAGACCTGCAAGGGATGTTTAATTTGTTGCTGGGCAGAGCAAGGGCTGTTGGATACAGAGTGATTAGGGCGCTTTTAAGCAGTTGTAAGTGGGTTTGCACGGGTTTGAGCAACGTTAAGCAATGCCAACTTCCGGTAAAAATTTCTTACACTCAGTTAACCTCTACATTGCTTATAATGTGTATGCATTGCTTACCCTCATGCAAACAGGATTAAACTTGCTTACTACTGCTTAAAAGTGCTTACTCCCACTTACCCCCACACTAATTTAGAAAGATAAGAACCATGGGTCTTGGGAAAGTGGTAGATTTGGACACATTATGCATTTTTTATACTATTTGTAGTATGGCATTGATTTATCATTAATTACACATTATAACTTTGTTTAGTATCCCTGATTCATGTGTACATATACTGTATGGGGCACTTATGTTTATCTGTAGATTTTTCCACTTTATTACAATGGCACCTCACTTAATGCAGTACTCCATTTCACAAATATATGTTATTTAGTAGGTTATTCAGCAAAAAAAAATTGTTCATGAATTGCTTTCACATGGAAAATACTACAGTGAGGATCGAACCAGGAATGACTGCTCACAAAGTGAACACTCTAACCACTACACTATTACAGTGCTGCTTCAGTTGAATGTATCTTGCTATTTACCTTCTTGTGACATTTAAGCTAGAGTATGCATAGCTAAGCAATGGGCAAACCAACACAATTACAGTTAAATTTAATTGGTTTGATAAAATAAATATTTCTAGTGTTATTTTCTCTAAGAAATGACAGGTTTCACTTATTGCTGTGGATTTCTATGTGCATCTGCACATTTGACAGAAATCCTAGCGTGTTTGTTATGATTGTTGTCCTAGCTCTCTACCAATCAGGGACAGATCTCAACAGAATCAGGGACAACTCCAGAATAAATCCAGAATAAATCGGGGATGATCAGGGACACTTTTCAAATATTAGTTCTATTAACTTGAAACATTACTAAAATTAGTGAATCAAAATGTGAATTACTATACATTTCCTGACATGAAATAACTACTCAGCTCTTCATTATTGTCATATTTAGTTATTAAGTATAATTCACCACCTTTTGTTCAACAGGCAACAGTGTTAACAGTGATTCAGAGGGACAAAGCTAAACTCTGAGTAAACATCAGGACGTCCCTGAAAATCAGGGACAGTTGAGAGGTCTGAGTTGTACTATGAGCGTTCTCGCTCATTTTGATTGCCGAACGGCAATTCTTAAGTGCAGGGACATGTATATTGTGAGAGCTCTGCTCTCAGACATACCACCTGCACTTGTCCACACTCCATGTCTGTTTAGGAGCAGAGGCAGTACGCCTTCATAACTATGCATGGCACGCTGCTGTGCTGCTCTTAAACTGTCATTTTCATGCAGGAATAAGCTATTCCAGCACGGAAGTTTACTGAATCCCAGGGACTATCTTTCTTGTGAAAAGTATTAAATAAATGTAAATTTATAAATCTGAGAAGCAAATACAAAGATTAATTGAATATGACACTGTCAGTATAGTTACCCAGCTGTGCAGAACTGATAATATTTTGATTGATAAATCACTCAATCATTTCCTTTTGATGGAGTGTTTCCACTTACATTTTATTAGTTTTATTTAATGAAATAAAAAGAAATAAAAGCATTTGTGCAGACATATGTTGTAACAACTTAGAAAAATATTTTCATCTGTGCTATGTATGTGTGAGACAGATTTATTTACTTTCTTTATTAAGAAAGTGGCAGTTCGCTCAACACACACACACACACACACACACACACACACACACACACACACACACACATACAGACAATTGTATTTGAGAAAAAAAAATACAGCATCACATTCTATTAAAATGTATTGTAAGCAAATATCATTTAGAATTATTTTATTTCAACGAGTTATTGAAATAAGTTACTTGTCAGTATATGCAAGTAATACATCTGATTTTCTTGTCTGTAAATGTTTTCTTTACTATTTTGAATAATTATTACATTTGTTCATTAATAAATATTGGACTCCATAAGTAGAAAAAATAGCTACTGTGCTATCCATTAAATAGATTTACAATGAAGCTGTAAGAGAAATTTAAATGGATGACCACAGAGACCTAACTTGGCAGTTTTCCTCACTTTACTGTTGCATACTTTATTAAATCACATTCGGTTCAGCTATTTCATTAGTTTTTATTACCTTTCTAATTCTGTCATCCTCTCACCCTTGTCTGCCAAACATTCCTAACTTACATGTAGATGCAAGCATCTTTGCTTGAGTACCCATGCGTAGCAGAGTTCATTTGTCCATGGTTGGCTGACTCCTGCTGAAAGAAATCACATTTAAATGTTGTCCCCTGCCTGCCTGGCATGCCACGCTGCTTAGATCCTTTTAGTTAAAGTGCTCAGTGATCTAAAATTACTGCTATCAAACTTCTTGTTTTTATATGTATAAGATTATTATTTTTTTTCCTGTGTCATCATCTTAATGCTTCTCTTACTAAAGTTACATTGATGTCACTGCCATGCATAAACACTCTCTAACTTGTACTTAATGACTATATTCTCCAAACAGCTTTTCCAGAAGGTATCTGTATAGATTAATAAATGTCACAAAAGTTTATTTTTACCAGGATTAATTGTCCTATCTTGTCAAGAGTTTAACTTTACTCCTCATATTACTTAACTTCAACATCCTCAGCTTTAAAGTTACAGCATTTAAAGTACTTAATTTATATATAAATTCATACAAAAAAATAAAAACATTGACTTCATTAACTACCCATATACATATGTATTTCCATTTATACAGTTTTATTGATAGATACTAAAACGGAACACTGAATTTTGCATAATGACTATTCCTCAAAGAGTTTGCTGGGAAAGAGTAAAACATTTGCTCCATTCACATGATATAAACAACATAAGAACACATTTGAGTCCTGCCTTGGAAATAAGATTCTGTTGTCACTAAGTACAACTCTGAATGAAATAGGACATTAGGATCTATTACACAGAGTTAAACAGAAAGCAACAAAATCATTACTTATTCAACAGAATCACTACTTAATGCTTTTCTGCACAGTCACTTCTACCATCTGATGAGCAAGCAGCAACTATTGAAAGAACTGGCAATGACTTATTCTACTGCTGAGTAAATATTCCATATCTCCCTTTCAAGAGCTGGCAAGAGAATCAACAGTACCCAATGAGAAAATATGTCTAAGATGTGCATGATTGCTAGTGTTGTTTGGTTACTATTTTGTGTCTGCTCCAAAATATGTAATACAGTACTTCATGTCCTGTACTTGTCATACAAACATAACATGGTTCCCATCCACGGTGGTGCAGAGATAGCATTGTTGCCTCACAGCAAGAGGTTCTCCCATTCGATTCTCGGCTGGAGTGCGGGGAGTGCCTTCTGTGTGGAGTCTGCATGTCCTCCCCGCAGTTGGGTGGGCATTCAAAAGACATACTTAAATGGGCGTGCCTTCGTTGAAGGTTGAACATCGAGCTGGCACCTCGGTGTTCGTGAAAATCTACTGCCAATCATTAGCGAACCGGAGTTCCGCTGTGGCGACCCTTAACCGGGAAAACCCGAAAAGACAAACAACAACTTGTCATAGAAAACATGTCTAAGAGGAATGGGGTTGGTGGTGGTGGTGGTGATGGTGGTGGTGGGGTAAGATATGCTGGTGTTGTCAGAAAACTTATTTTGCACACAATCTTTGACCTGCATGTCAGAGTGTTATGTGTGGAAACTGCCTCTGTCATGCCCTACTTATTTAGTTGTATATATTTTTTTAATTAAGCTGATAAATAGTGGGCAGAACTCATTTTATAATGAGACCAACGGACAAAACTAAATCACACCATGGATGCCTTAAAAAGTAATTATATAGTATATACTGAATATTTGGGATGAGAGTTGCTTGATACATGGTATGGACTATCTTGTAGTAGAAATTTAGGCAATGAGTCTCAAAATGAATGATTGGCAAGCTCACAACCCACTCACACATAAATGCAGATACACACACACACACACACACACACACACACACACACACACACATACACACACACACACACACACACACACACACACACACACACACACACACACACACACACACACTTCCTTTTTTAATCTATCTATCTCTCTATCTATGTATCTATCTATCTCTATTGATGCAGTGCTGCTTATTTAGATACACTTTGAGGGGGTTCAACAAGACAGCTCAGTCTTGAAAAAACCTAATTCAAAACACAAAAAGTAATATGTTTCACTTTAGCAATACATTAACAAACAAAAACATACTTTTTTATAGTTCTGCAAACCAGTTACATAAATATCTCTTAAAAAAACTGGAATAAAATATTTTGCTAGGAACTCCATGACACAAAGAATAGTAAGTTGTTATACAAAATCATTCTCCCTCTAAAACTCAAGGGTAGAAGCACAACAAGGTTTACACAGTACCACCCAAAACATTCTTACAAAACAGCTTGTTCTCCTTAGATTTCCATAAACAGTTAATAAAAGTGATAACAGCTTCAAATTAACTTGAAGCTGTTTTTTTAAGTAGCAGTCAAGACATAGGGTTGGATTCAGAAAATTTGGCTGCAATGCACTGATCAAATTTGTGTGAACAAAGGCCACAAACAGGGCAAGTTCAGTTCAAAAAACCTATATATACACAATGTGACTGGGCTGGATAATATGATCAGCCACGCTATATGCCACTCATTGTATAATGAAGCACAGCTTATGATATTGAGGGAGACATCTTGGAGTGATTTAGAAATGTTTAAATGTTCCACAGAGATGATGCACCCACCATAGAGTTAACCTGTCCATACACCAATGTACAGTGAGATTAAATTGTGCAAATATGATTGATTGTTAATGTGCATGTGTAATAGGCTATTATTGCAGCTGCTTAGCACAACAGCGAGTACTGTCACCCTCTGAGACACCAGGACATTTGACCATACCTAACAGTTCATGGACACCAAGACACCAATGTTCTGGATTGGTACATAGTGGAAAGAGACACATGCAGGAAATCGTGGACATGTGCTGGCCTAATCTGCAACCTAATGGGAGTCATGGAGTACCTACTCAGTGGACATACATGCATGTGTGGCTGTATTTATCTTGGCTACAGGTATCCTTCAGCAACCCTCTGGGGACACAGTAGGGGTATCTCAGGCATCTTTCTCAAGAATATGTCATCAGTTGCTTGATGCTATGCTGCAGCATTTGGGGAGCAGCAACACTATGGGGGAGATGTATGACATAGCCCATTTCACTAAGGTACTGGGGCCATAGACTGTACACACATTGCAATAAAGGCTTCATCTGATGAACTCAAATGGAGGTGCTTGAACCACTAAGGTATCATCCCAATAACTACCAGTTGTTCTGTACTGCAGTGAGTATCATCTATTGTGTGCAAGGCAGGCCACCCAGGCAGTTCTTGTGACTCTCACATATAGCACATGATAGTTATCAACTTTTTGGAAGGGGTGACTTTCTACAGGGCCATCTTGTGGGAGATGTTGGATGTGCCCTAGAACCCTTTCTCATGACACCTGTTATAAATCCGCACAATTAAACTGACCAGGAGTACAATCGTGCACTGCCAAAAAATAGAAATGTTATAAAGTGTTTGTGTTTGGGCTGCTTAAGTCATACTTTTGTTGTCTGGGATGATCTGGAGTAAATCTAAGTATGACCCTACCAAGTGTGCAAAAATACTGACCGAGTATGCTAAGTTACATAATATGATTGCTATGAAACAGTTACAGCAGCGTGGCATTTTTCAAAGTCCAGAGTTCCCAGCACCACAAGCAATGGTGACTAAGAAGGACAAGAAATCAGAGAAGGAGCCAGCAGCAGGGAATGACCATGCCAGATGAAAGCTGGTATAGTGTTCCATGGCACTAGAAAGGAGGCAATGGGATGCACATAGTTTTATAACATAACTGTGCAGGATTTAAGCAGATAAACTACAGTAAAAGGATGTATGTAAAAAAAAAAAAAAAAACAGTCTATACTTACCCAATGCATAGGCTGGTACACTAGGAATTAGACATAGCACCCAAGTAACAATATACAAAACCCAGGGCTTAGTTATCATTTACTCAGGTGGACAAAGGAGTACTGGGGTGCATGTTAAGTGTGTGAGTGCTGAGGTGTAAATAACTTGCTTTGGGGGAAATATGAAGAAGGGTTTGGATCAGTAGAGGGAGCTTTGGTGCTGTGAGTGTGTGTGTGTGTGTGTGTGTGTGTGTGTGTGTGTGTGTGTGTGTGTGTGTGTGTGTGTGTGTGTGTGTGTCTATGTGTGTGTGTATGTATGCAGGTACACAGCCTCAGCATATTGTGCAGAACTGTAGCTTAGCCTACTGGACAGGTCCAGGGCATGCCTGATAGATGGTTTAGCTTTCTGTGTATGATGCCACCAATGAGACTGGGCTCTGCCAGGAATTGTAGTGGCAGTGCCATGGCCTTGGTTTGATGATGGTGTGCTGTGTGACCTAATCCAACATCTGCTAGCAGAAGTGACAGCATGACAATGACCATATCCACAGGAATAGCCTCTCCTGAGCATATACACCTTCACAGTTGATATTGCTGTGGAAGTGCTTGCACTGCAAGAGTGGGATCTCATTCATCCATGGCCATGCTGGTTAACATCTGTGGATGTAGCAAATTACTTGCCATGATGATGGCCCCTTACTCCTGATGTATAACACAGAGAACACACTGCATGTCCCAAAATGTAATTCAGTCAATATAACAAATAGCACATACAGGTCATGCACTCCCATAGGTCAGCATACACATTCTGGATCACCCTCACTATTTCTGCCATTGCCCATGGCTGTGGCAGAACTTAATTGTGCTTTCTTAGTGGCCCTACACATATGCTGGGTGGTAGCTACTGACACACCATACCTTCAGTGAATCCCCCCATCCCCCACCCATGTGGAACTGACCTGCCCATGAATGCTGGAGGAAAGGCAGACATCTCTGATATGGGGCCAATACAGTTCCTGGGTCTAACTTGCCCCTATCAACTCGTCCAATTTCAGATGGTTATGTTTCCTGGGTATACATAGGCATAGAAACAATGTCCATAATGTAACCAGGGGATACATAGATCAGATTCCCTGTACCCAACACACACTCTAAATCCCACTGACCATGCAATCTAATCCCTGCCATCATTATCAGAGGCTACAGATCTACCCACATCAGACAGTGGGCAGTCCTTCAGTGCTAGTGCCAGATAAAAATGTACACATGAATGCATCAACTCCTCATGCAACTGATAGCTTTATATCCATAAAACTATGACAGCTGTTAATAGCCCTTGCCCAACTTCATGCCATTGGATGTGGAACTTGTTTTCCCAATGCACATGTATATATACAGACTTAATGAACATCACATTGGCTATGTGTTAAGGAGAAGTTGCAGTTACTGATAATACGAAGTATAACTACATATCTGGACATGTATGTTTGAAACTCTCTGTGACCTGTCCAGCTCTGCCTCAACATCTTGCAATACACTGGGTGGCTCTATGCAGGTAGTACTGCATTTCAGTGAGTCCAGGAACTCCATTGTCTCTCTCTAAGAAGTAGCTCAGATGACATCCCACCATCAGTTGCTCACTGTTCCTGTGCCTTGGCTTCTGCTCAGATGGTGGCAGCATAAATCATATCCATGGTCTTGAGATGGACCATGCCACAGCCATGGTTCTGACCACTCATCAAGTTTAAAACACTGACCATTTCAGCCTAAGTACCATTACAGAAGGGTAGGTCATTGGCATGCAGAGCTAAAAGTCATCAGCCATGGAAACAGATGCCCTATAGTACCACCTCATTTTCTGCATCTATAAATTTGTGCCTGGGCATGGATGTGGATTAGCCTCCAGATCCAGCCTTTTTTAAGGCACTGTTTTTTAGATATTGCTCTGTTGGCATGGAAAACAGGGGGAATTGTAGGCTTCGAGCATGCCCTAAAAAATCTCTGCAGTAGTCTAATACTTGTAGGCCATCTATTATCCTCAGCTTGTACCTGACAGTTATATATGTTTACCCTCAATCTCTAAGGACATGTCATGCACTGTATGTGTACTGAGCACACATTCTCTATAAAATGATAGTAGGATGTTGACATCGTTTGGAGATTCTATGACCGCTCCCAGTTTGCAATCATCAGCAAATTTTGTCAGCCACAGACCTTTAGTTTTAGTTTGCACTTCGGAGAAATAGACTATAGATTAGAACTAGGCTAATGACCCTCATGCACCATTTTAAGAGTAGCTAATTACCCCATGTGAGAATCAGACCCTCCACCTTGTGTCTGTAAGATAAACAACTTAACAATTTTGCCAGCCTCCCACAGCTGTGAAACATATACAGCAACTTTGACAGTGACAATACCACTTTAAGTAAGTTTGTGGATAATTGCATACATGCAAAGTACACAACAGTAAAACAGCAATGAGCATTACTCAGAATATGAACCCAGGGCAGGTCATCCATACACCATAAGAGACTTGCATTCTACTACATGGGTACACTTGTAATGTACCCCCTAAGACAGCTTTGGCCAGCACATCTTAAAATTAATGACAGACTGATATCCCTCTAGGTATTAATTTCTAGAAACAGTCAAGCTTAGTGTTCTACAGCTGAATCAGATTTATAAGAAGTAGTTCTTACCTTATATAAACAGATATCTGACTTAGAATGAAATCTCTCAACAAACTAAGTCTGCATGTTTCAAACTCTGGTAAAATTAATTTTCTCATTGCTCATATATGATGCAGACTCATCTGTCTGGGCACGATGATTATTTTAGTTAGGGCTCATCTCACTATTATTTCTGAGTCACTCGATTTGCATGATGAGCACATCTGATAAATATTGTGAAAGTACTACATGATGCCGTACACATGCCAGATCTCCTGTGGGCAGCTCCATACCCCTGAGGTACACATAACAAATAAGGACTGAGAGAATTCTAATCCCAAAATTAACCATCTGAAGTTGGAGTCACTGTGGAGTGGATATTGTCACCACCAAACAGAGTGATGGTAAATTGACATGTTTCATACTTCCTGGATCTGAAACTCACAAACAACCCCCATCATCTCCAATATATGTGTTATTCTATCCTTATTCAGAGACCACTCCCCAATAACCTTCCAGATTATCCACCAGTCAGAAAAACTGCCCCCAAAACTATTTATCTTCAGACCTAAATTGACCATCAATATAGAGTACCGCAAAGAACACGTAGCAACTTTCAACTGGTCTCCAGTTAACAACTTAAAAAAAACCCAACTCAGCTGCAACAGCTGTTACACATATCCTACTTCAACCTCAGGACAAATACTTCCTCTGACACAGTGCCTTTACAAATACAACAAGAACCCCCAGGCTAACCAGTGAATTGAAAGCTCTTCTCAAACTTAAGGATAATGCTTGGTCTTCATGGAGACAAAATCCCTCACCAGAAAATCACACTGCTGTACCCCTCCATGTAACCTAGATAAGCAAGCCCTATGCAGACACAAAATCAACTATTTTAAAAGAAACAACTTGCTCTGTTAAGCAATCCCAAACATTTTTGTGAGGAATTAAATTGTTTCACAGGCCTAAAATCCAAAGAAGCCACCCCAACCAAAAACATTTTGAGTCACAAATTTTAACAGAATGTGTCACTTAAGTGCTTCAGATTAACTCATTATACTGAAAATTAACCCTTCTTATTAATGGCACTGACCTTAAAATTGTATTGTTTTCATTACAACTCTCATCTCTAGAAAGGTCACTTTCAAAGTAAGTTCTCTTTCTAAACACCTCAGAAAATAAGTGCTTGCTATTTAATTAAAAAAAAAAAACAATAAAAAAGAATAAATCACTGCAGTCAGATTCACCCACTGTTTTGGCCTGGATTTGAGAGGTTATTTAATGGTGAATTCAACCAAATGATCTAAATGTTTTCCTAAGAAAAGGAATGAAAATGTTTTCATATTCAAAGCAGTATAAAGGAAGTAAATTAAGGACTAGGGGTTTTGCACAGTGTATAATATTTCTTTATCAAAAACTTGAAAACCAAAAAATATCTGTGTTTTGCATACTGCTTTATATTTTAATACAAAAGGTAAACCATTAGCTAGAATGGTTGGTATTTATTTATTACCAATACATATATAAACTATATCACTGCATCTTTTTTAATCATTTGTCTAGAAGTAGGCAGAAAACAAAGATGGATCTGTTCCTTTTTGAGAATAATGTTGTAAGCACTTGACTGTGAAAACCAATTTCATTTTCATTTAGACAGCATGTTCTATGTAGAAAGTTAAGACCTTCCAAGACACATTATGTTCACTAGAATCTGGTGTCACAATATATGTCTATATCAAGCTCTATCTATCTATCTATCTATCTATCTATCTATCTATCTATCTATCTATCTATCTATCTATCTATCTATCTGTCTATCTATCTGTGTTTTGTGTGTGTGTGTGTGTGTGTGTGTGTGTGTGTGTGTGTGTGTGTGTGTGTGTGTGTGTGTGTGTGTGTGTGTGTGTGAGAGAGAGAGAGAGAGACAGATAAAAAGACATATACATTATAATAACTTTTCACTTCTACTGAAAACAGAAATATCTATCTAGCTATAGATAGATAGATACACACATACATACATATATATATATATATATATATATATATATATATATATATGTGTGTGTGTGTGTGTGTGTGTGTGTGTATGTGCAGAGAGAGAGAAAGAGAGAGACAGTATAACTAGGCAAATACTTCCTATGTCAGTTCACCAGAGATATTCATGAGTTATGACATTTAGGTCTTTGGATTTAACGCTCATACAAAAGGGTGAACAGCATGGATAATGACAGGGAAGATAGAATACATGCTGATGCAGGTAAAGGGGAAAATGCATAGACATACAGATGAGCATCATGTGCAAAACAGCTGAAGTAGGTATTTGGCTGATTCTAGAAAGGACACCATCAACTTGGGTATACCTATGCACCATACCATTAGTTATCTGTAGACTAATGGATATCAACAGTAGTTTACACAGGTAAAGCCCCAGCCATGTAGCTATGATGTGCATTGGATAGGAAGGATGAGAGGAAACGCAGTGCATCAAACATGCAGGTTGGCCAGTTTAAATGGATGTGTCTGTATGTTGACAGATTGTCACCATACCATGGCTGGACAAGGTAAGCAATACAAAGATGTACATGTGTGTAGTGCAGGTAGACAGTGAACATGAATAAGGACTTGTAGTGTGCAGACTATTATGCTGCCCACAACATTATAGTGACATGCCAGAACATGCATGTCCACATCCATTGTGTTAGCAGGCTTCTCCATATTAGAGAAGCATGCCATGTGCTTCATTTGCAGAGTGGGCAAAATTATTCATTTTGTATGTCAGCAAATGTGCATAGAGTACATGATGTCTATATACATGTGCATGTTGCTGCCTTGCACCTCTGCATACCATCTATGTCAGCTAGTACAGTGTCACACCAGTAGGTGGACTACTATGCTGTACCCCATGGTCATAGTGTGTGTGTTAATCTGCAACTGACAAAATATTAACATTATCATACAATTGTCTGGGTCCCTATCAGAATGTCAAGTTTTTGAAACTTAAAATGAATATGGTCAAAACCATATGATCGATTTTCCAAAACCTCAAAGCTTTTGAATGGAGATCTAGGTACAGTGAAGATAGAGGGTTTGGGGGGGGGGGGCTATAGAAATAAGGTATATTTTTGTTGTTTGAAATTTAAGTTTTTGAAAACTCGATCATATTGTCTTGACAATATGAAGTTCAAGTTTTTGAAAACTCAAACTTTGGACATACACCCCATTGGCGGAGCAGTGGTGATGTAGTCTGTGACTGTGGATGAAAATGTTTTAAGCAGATCCTCACCCTACACTGTGTGCTGTGTGTCACATGCTGTGATGAGTTTTGTCGCAAACATCATCATATTTATCAATGTGAGTAGAAGATGATAGAGATAAATGTCCAGTTAGAATTATTAAGAATGAAAAGTTATTACTAATAAGAACCTTTCCAAGTCATCACTGTGCAGAATACTAAATGGCAGGTGTAAGCAAGGCAGACGATAGACTAAAAAACATAATGTCAGCTTACTACCATTAGATTCCACCACTTTCGTCACAGTGTGAGAGTTCTGTAAATAAAGGAAGGTCATCTGACATTGTATCTATGACAAGTATTTGAGTTTCATACACATGTCTGGCCATAGCTTATTCTTTCTATCCTCCTCATATGTTATGTTCTGTGTGAATGAAATAATCACCACCTTGGTTTCAGGGGGACAACAGAAGTTCCTCAATCTTAGCCACAGGAGATGGTGGTAGAGGTTCACATCCAATGACCTCATACTGTTGATTGAGATGTCATATAGGCTATGCTGCAATGTCTATCATATCAGTTACCTGATGGCAACACAAAATATTTGGAGGCCACTGCACTACAATATACCCATTAGCAGCATGATATTCAATGTGCAAATCCAGTATTCCCCAGTTTGTAACAGGGACAAACATATATATGCCAAAAACATATCTCAGTGGAAAAAGGCACTGACAAAATAATGCCCTATATATTATGGAAAGAACTTCACAATCAGATATGTGTACAGATAATATGTGTGGGATGTGACACAACTGAACATTAGATTGGCATACGTGTATATGGTGGGAAAAGCATAACTGTTTTGTGGCATTGCAGCAGACATCATTTCTTAAAAACATGATGTTGGACGGCATAACTACAGTATATGTTAGCCCATAACAAAATATATATGAAATATGCAAACATCAATTATGTGTTGGTTAGCAGAATGCAATATGTAAACACATATATTAGTCAAAAACACTGTATGCCACAGACTGGTACCAACATATGTGATATGTGATCAGCAATACAGGCAGGAGAAAAACTTATCAGTGTATGCCAATGCTAGGAGTCACTACTGCAGAGTACATAGTGTGAGGTGTTGACCTGTGATTGAATTATGGCAGTATGCAGTTGCTTATGATACAATGTTGCAGATGACAAATGCACAGATAGAATGGCATTACAAATAATGACACACATGTGAGAATGAATTTGAATGCCTCTTACAAAGGCCATAAAAACAACTATGCATCTGACAGTCAATGTGGAGAGTGCCCTGAGAGGGCATTACAAAACAGAGCTATGGAGATTTGAATGTCAAATAATACACGTGACCAAAATGATGAGTCTGTACACACTTCAAACATAACGAGGAACATACCTTTCAAAATTAAAAGTGCACTGTTAACCAGAGTTCTAAATTACAAAAGTATATATGTTTGCAGAGATTTACTATCATAACATCACCACTGCAAACATCAAGTGTATGTATCACCACAACCTTTCCTCAAAAGACATCATGCCACATACCAACATGCACAAACTTAACACAGAACGCTGAAACTCCCTACTGCTCTGGACCCAGGAACAAGAGCTAACATGGTTCCAGAAGTCCAGCACGTTCAGACAGTGGGTAATGATGGCATTTGATATTTCATCTTTCGACGTGCAGGATTCACACAGCTAGACTTGACTTTCAGAGCTACAAGTTTTTTCATGGTAAACCATTTGCAGATACTGTAAACACAGAGAAACTGTTGAGCAATGTGCACATTTACATACAACCCGAATGACTTACAACTTGGTAATAATGTTAACTTCCAGCAAGATAAAGTATGTAAAACAATTTTTTATCAGTTGTAAGCAGCAGTTAATTGACTGATGCTGTTTAAATCTGTGTTATGTTAGTCCTCCTTAATTAGGCTAATTATGATATGATATTGTAGAATAATATTATTTCTGAATGGTGGAAACAGATATATATGCCAAACAGCTATTGGCAATACTTCGAAGAATTCATGGTTGTTTCTTCTGTACATGTTTGTAGATGTTTCCATTGCATGCCAGATACTACAAATGAGTAGCAGTGTCTAGGAATGATGTATGTGTGTATATGTACATATATATATATATATATATATATATATATATATATATATATATATATATGTACTGCAACATTAAAAAAATTCTGCAGTCCTTTTGAATAGTCAGCCCTGTTCATGGTTTGGAAAGCTGCTACTGACATAATTCATGACAACTTTTGATATCAGGGAACATGTTACAGTAGTTATAAAAGTGTGAGTGACAGGGGCTCTGATTATGGCCTTTTTGTTTGATCATGGTATCCTTGTGAAGCAAGGCATCTACCGCTTTAAGTATGGTATTTCATTGCAGTAGTATTGCCTTTGAATGTACTCCCATAATATGTGGCATGGTATCATTTTCAGTATTCATATAATCCTATCAAGCCATATCAGGGCCATTGATGCATACTATTTAGAAGGTAATATGCAAGTCTTACCACTTTCAGTATATATACCATAGTATCAAGGATGTATAGGTAAATATATTAGGAGAGGAGCATAGCCTTAGAATTCTACCTGGTGCATGTCTAGCTAAGTCAGCAATGATGAGAACATTGGCAGTATAGATCCGTGTAGCACAGGTTAAATAGATCACATTCATTGTCATTCCAGAATATGCCTTAACACACTGCAATGGAATGCATCAGAACTGTTTTCCTCCTGTACATTTCTAGGTGCCAAGGTATGGGGCCACACCAATGGCATCTGTATGGGGAATGCATTGTGAATGTGTTGCCATAATAACATGGTCATGACCTGATGACAATGTTAATCACTTCTCTGATGCCTATGTTGTAAATCTGTGTGCAAATATTGACTATATTTTATAGAGACTACCTAAAAGTATAGAAAGCCCACAATATTGGAGACCAAATCGTCGAGAAGAAAGCATAGAGACCTCACTTCAGCAAACAACCGGATCAGTGAATCCATTCCCATGGTAAGTAGCTGTTGGCCAGCAAGGTGGAATTTTTCCATTTTTCCAACTGTAGTGTTATCTCAGAATTGGTATATTTAGTTGGGGAGGTGCAGCCCCCACATGGGGGGGGGGTGAAGGGTGCATAGCCCCACCACCAGGGTGGGTTGGGGTTGGTAAAATTTTGTTCTTGTTAGTTTTGGTAACTACTGTGGTAAGTGGTTACTTACTCTGGGAATGGATTAGACGATCTGGTCATTCACTGAAGTGAGGTGTCGATGCTTTCATCTCAACAATATGGTCTTCAATATTGTGTGCTTTCATTGTTTTGAAGTAGACCCATTTAATCATGCTAGAATTGTACTGCATTTGACAAGGCATTATGTACATCCTTTAACTTTTTAGACAATAACCATGGTATCCATACTGGTGTTATTGAACTAGATGTGTTTTGTGTTTATTAGTGCATGCGCCTCTCTATAACTTATACCATGTACTTTGATTTAACAGTCTGTTGTGATATCCACTGTCTGCAGATTGCTTACTGAAAGTATACAGCATTCATAATCGACGTCTGCTTACAGACACCATGTCCATATTTGCATGTAATGCAGCAACAGACATTGGCAGCGTGTGCATATAAATAAGGACAAGCAACACCTTCCATATCCATAACATATTTGATACCATTGTAATATAAAACAATCACATCTGTATACGCAGGTGTTAATTTGACATATGTAGAACTGTTTTCATGGGAATGTGTAGATAGTTATATTAGGGTTCAAATGGATATGATTTTTTGTGATACAAAGCACATAGTAACGTATACAAATGTCAAAATATCTCAGTACAGTAAAAGATTCGGATCCAGCACAATGCAGCAAGTTGTCTAGATTGCAGTGCTAATTGTGTGTTTGACCATGCAAAATTGAATTAAATTGAATTAAAAAAAGTCCAAACAGATTTTCTCAAACAGTGCTGTTGAAGAAACAGCAATTTCCCACAGCACAGCTGAATATCTCATACACAGATTACCTGTTCAGCGTGCCAGCTCCAGTCTGCCTCTTTCATTGGTGAATGCTTTTAGCCAATGAGACTGGGCCTGACACAGTGAGTGACCTTCAGGAATTTAGATCATGATTTAACTAATGTACACAGCAGCCTGGAATACTCAGAAGAGGATATGGAGGTTGAAATTTATTTTTTCTTTCATCAGCAACACCTGAGATGGAGGTTTTAATTTCTTTCTTTTGCAATCCCATTGGCACTAGGCTAGCACTTAATGTGCCACTAAACATGGAAGATAATAAAGTAGTTTTCTGAAAGCATTATCATTTGCATGTGTGTATAATGCCCAAGTTAGGGGGTACTTTCTAGTTAAATGAGGGGGAGTTTCCATATTTATCAAGGATATCCACACCTCCAGGTTAGTGGCATTGCACGAAGTATCGGAGACCATCCATGTGCAACTGACAATGGGCAAGACTGATTTTCAGTTTATAGCATCCTACAGACCACCATCTCAAAGTCAGGAATCCCACTCGGCTTTCCTGAAAACATTTGAGAACATGAAGATCTCTCCGAACACCATTATATTGGGTGACTTCAACTACCCAAACATAGACTGGGAGCATTACTCAAGCCCCAGCACCTTAGCCCAAAGGTTCCTGGAATTTATAAACTCAAATGCTATGGAACAACTAGTCACCACTCCCACAAGAGGGGAAAACATACTAGACCTGATCATTGCCAACATGGGGACTCTATGCTCCATACCAGAAGTATATCCCTCATTGGTAAGATCAGACCATAAATTAATTTCACTGGATATCCACATCCCAACCCCACCCCAGCCCAGAAAACCACAGTGAAAAACTTCTCAAAAGCGAACTTCACACTTCTCAAAACCGAAGTGGAATCCTTCAAGGCCCCAGGGCCAGTGGAAACTACTGCCCAAACTGCAGAATCCTATATAAACGCATTCTACGGACATCTCCAGGAATGCATGGATCATGCTATCCCAAACAAAATCAAGACTCAATCATCCAAAGGCAGGTGTCCAGTCTGGTGGACCCCAGCCATAAATAAACTGTACAACAGAAGGAGGAAGCTACTACATGATAGAGCAAAATACCTAAAAGGGAAGGCATCTCTGATCAGTACTAGCAGAAAATTACGATCCCTCATAAAATCCTCCAAGACCAGCTTTGAGAGAAAAATTGCACAGGACACTAAAGACAATCATAAGGCTTTTTCAGTTATGTTAGGAACCTGGGATGCAACTCCCAGACTTGTTCTGAGTTGATTCTAAATGACAAAAAATACACTGAACCCACAGACATCACCAATATCCTGGCAGACAGGTTCAGTGCAAACTTCTTCACCCCCCCCCCCCAAAAGAGCAAGTATCTATCCCGGCAGAGTGCAGCCTCCCAAACATCTCTGATGCTCAGGTGAAGGCCACCCTGTCCTAAGCAAAAAACACTGCTTCCATGGGACCAGCTGGTGTCCCGGGTTGCGTCCTACATGAACTCCAAGAAGAACTAATCCCTCAAGTAAAACTGCTGTACAGTCTCAGCCTCACTACAGGATATGTGCCCAAAGAATAGTGTACAGCAACAGTGGTCCCACTCCACAAAGGTGGCGCCTCTACGGACCCTGGAAACTATCGCCCCATAAGCCTGACTAGCCTAGTCTGCAAGACTATGGTGAGGATTATCAAGGAACTCATAAACAAAGACATTGGGGACCTACAGACACTAGATCCTACCCAATTTGGCTTTGTCAAGGGCAGATCCTGCCTTTTGAACCTGGTCAACTTCTTTGAAACAGTCACCAAGGCCATAGATGAAGGGAAGGTAGTCCACACAGCCTATCTGGACCTCACAAAGGCATTTGACACAATACCCCATTCAGGCATCATAGATAAACTATCCAGCCTAAATATAAACCCCTATGTCACAAGATGGGTCGCAAACTGGCTCAAAGACAGAACCCACAGAGTCAGAGTTGCTGGAGCCATGTCAGACTCGAAACCGGTCACAAGTGGCATCCCACAAGGTTCTGTCCTGGGACCTCTCTTGTTCGGTATTTACTTTTCTGAGGTACAGGCCAACGTGGGAGGACTATGGCTCACCAAGTTCGCAGATGACTGCAAACTGGGTGCCATAATCAACTCTCCAGCTGACACAAACATCCTTCAAAAGGTCTCGGAGAGACGGATAAGTGGTGCCAGAACCATGGTCTAAAGCTAAATGCCAAAAGTGTATAGTCATACCATTGGCAAAAACAATGTGCCCACAAATTACCACACAGGTGTTAACCCATTAAGTACAGAAAAAGTAATTAGGGATCTGGGGACCCAAGTTGATAGCAATCTCTCCTTTGACAACCACATTGCCAAAGTGGTTAGAAAGACCTTCTACATAGCCCACCTCATCATGAAAGGATTCACATCTAGATCAAGAGAGGTAATTGTGCCTTTATTCATCCCTCATCAGGCCCATCATAGAATTCAATGCCTCTTGTGGGATGTACCTTACCCGACACCTGCAGCAATTAGAAAGACCTCAAAAGTACCTCACCAGGAGGATCAAGGGACTCAAACAGATGCCATATGCTGCTCGGTTAAAAAAACTACAGCTCTACTCAGTTGCATACCGCCTACTTCTAGGCGATCTATACCTGACATATAAAGCTATGTCCAACCCAGAATTAATGGACATGCACCACCTCAGTAAATCTAAATCCCTTAGAGCCACGCACTTGAGGGACTTGAACCTAAGCACAGAAATAAATAGAACATGCTGGAGGGACAGATTCATAACCCAGAGGCTCCCTTCACTCTGGAAGAGAAATCCAATTCATGTTAGGCAGAGCACCTCACCGACTCCCTTCAAGATGAATCTTGATGAGTGGATGGGGGATCGTAGGTTTGTCCCGGGGATTACTTCTGTGTCACTATTAGACAGAGACACAGTAAACTAAACTTTAAAAAGGGCACAGTATACTCAAATCAAGTGGTGGCGTAAGCCAAACACAATCGGGCTAGGCTTATAAATGCCCCAGGGCAGATAGCCTAGTATGAACCTATGAACCTATGACTTGCTCCGTCACACAGAATAAAACTCTGTACCTTAGGTAGAGATGACAAAAGCCTTAATCTCCCACTCCATCTGCCAGCCTGCCATTGACTTTCTCTTTTTTTATTATTGGTATATTTCTGAGGATTACAATTAGTCAATGTTAGTTATTAAAGTATCACAGATTTCTATGGTTCACAAAATACACCAATGCAAAAACTGCTGTTCTGTTAAATTTTAAAGTGGTTTAGTGTAGTTTTTTTTTAGCAGTTTCCATTTTTGTAGAACATCTATGATTTTTTTCTCATATTTATGCCCTGCCCTTTGAGAAAATCACTTAATCAGACATTGCCTTGGGGAAACTGGAAATTTTGGCTAGTCTTTCCTCTGGACTGTAAGTCTAATGAACTGCTCTGAACTAGAGTAGTTATGGTGTAAAAGAAATAAATTAGTAATAGGAACATTACCATATAAGCCATGTTCCTTGCATGTGAACCTTAGACTCTTTGTTCTGTTGAATGTTTACAGTGTGTTTATTATTTAGCCACAAACAAATTGGATAGCATGAAGACCATGAGTTTAATATCAATATTTTAGATCTGAATACATTTTTAATTTAGTAAAGCAGCAAACCAATGGAGGACACACAATGCAGCTGTAAAATGATAGGCTGTTTAATAAATAGATCAGCACTTTCAAGCCACTACAGGTGCTTCCTTAGATCAATAAAACACAAATAAATTAAAACACATTTAAAGAAATAAAATAGATACAAAATAACAAATAGTTTCATTTGAACAAAGCATGTGACTTGAGGTAAGGATTTAAAGGGATGTCTTCATTAAGTCAATACCCTTTGTCAGCATGTAACATTATTTGTTGCAGTTTAGTCAACTCAGTATTATTTCTTAAATCACCCATCTTCATATTTTGAAATAATGGCTATACAGCCATAAATACAAAGGAGTGTGTCAGACTACTGGCATTTATATGTTTGGCAAGTGCATTCTTTCATTCAAGCCTCCTGATTTCAGAGGTCCTAGCACATTGGGAGATGACATATGTTTTAGGAGCCAATTTTCCAAATATATTGCCTATTATAAGTGTTTTCTCTATGTTTTTATTTTATGGACAGGTCCATGACATGAAGATTTTTGGACTTTATCTACTCTTGTACTACGTTTTTACATTTTACTATGAATTCATCAGATCATGAGCTAGAATTTTTAGACATTTGTATTGCAAGAGCTCTGGATGGACATTTTTCTTCTATTTTATTTATGAAAGCTTGTAGGAGGAATCGTATATTACCTAGGAAAATCATGCATCCCACCTACATCTACCGTAATATTATGAGAGGGCGAGAGATGAGGATGTCAAGGCTTAATTGTAAGGATACTGATTTTCAAGAAGCTCTTTTTGAGTTTAGGATGAAGTCCATGGGCTACTCCAGCCATGAGGTGAAAGAACATTTTTTTGCCTCAATAATTTTGACAGTAGAGGTAGAGCTAAACCGTACTTCTCCAGTAGAGCTAATTTTTCTACTGGTGGTTCTGACAGTGTTGCATCACAAAATACGGAGGTTCCATTATATTAATCCTCTGATATTAATGTGATATGTGATGTTTTTAGGAACAGATGGTCTATTCTAACAGCTGGTGGTATAATTAAGGACATGGGACTTAAACCAAGGTTTTCCTTCAAGAATTAGAAATCTCTGAAGCAAATACTATGTTATAAGAACTGCATACATAAATCAGCTGAGCATCAATCTACTCAGTGCCTTGGCACATTTGCTTTCAGACCTTGTCATTTTTGTTCCTATATTGTTCCTATATTGATAGTATTTAGTCATTTACTCACCCCACTACAGGGAGAGAGTTTAGGTTTGACTTCTTTGCTGATTGTTCTAATTGGAATTCAGTTTATTTGGCTAGGTGCATTGCTTGCCCTTTATTCTATATAGGCAAAAAGAACTGCATTCTTAGAGAATGAATTCAAGAGCAGATCTATGAAATCAGGTAGCTTGATAATAAGAATGCACTTGCAAACATATAAACACCAGTGGTCTGACACACTCCTTTGTATTGATACAGCTATTATGTCATGATATGAGGATGGGTTATTTAAGAAATAATACCAAGTTGTCCAAACTGCAATGGATAATAATGTTTCAAGTTGACAAAGGGTATGGGCTTAATGAAGCTGTCCCTTTAAAACCTTACCTTAAGTTGTTGATTTGTTCAAATGAAACAGTTGGTTATTTTGTATCTATTTTATGTATTTAAATGTGTTTTAATTTATTTGCATTTTATTGACCTGAGGAAGCGTCCATAGTAGTATGAAAGTGCTCATCCATTTATTAAATGTTTTGCTGTTTTACAACTGTGTTGTGCATTGTCCATTGGTTTGCTGCTTTACTCATTTTATAACATGAGGGCACTTTATCCATTCTCTGATTTTTTGGTTTTTACATTTTTAATTTAGCTTTTTTTATTTTTTTATTTTATTTTTTTTATTTATTTTTTTGCAGGAACACAGGTGGGAAACTTTGTCTAGCACTTAGTGCAGCTGCATAAGGTTATGAGCTGTTAAAGATCTTCTTGTAGTACATGGTTTGATTCCCCAAGTCTCCATTTGTCTTCTGTGTGACTCTGCCAATTTCATTCACCAGACAGTTCTTTTGAGCTGGTCCTGAAAAAGGGCAGTTATGGTCAGTGGGCTTCCCCATGCTGTTATTAAATGTGTAATACATATGTCTTTTGAATTTCTGCACCCTTGACACAGGCACTTATTAAGCTATCAGATTCATTTTCACTAAATGTGAGTTTCAAGGGAAGAGAAGTTTACGGCTTCTCACACTAAGCATGTTTTCAATGAAAGAGTGTTTTGTTGGTGTTTTTTTCTGAAAATTTTAAAATAAAAGTGTTATATGAAATCCAAAACAACGTGATAACTGTAAAGGTAAAGAGAAAATAGTATGCAAACTGTCAGGTTTGAACAGTGTTTGTGGTAATATTTCTTCTGATTGTTGTATGACCTGTATGTTGTTGAACTAAAGCTGTTGTAGTATTTATATTGCCTTTTATTATTTTGTTTTATTCATTGCTCTAAAGAATGAATTATTTAATTAATAGGCTAGGACTGTGTAATATAGTCTAAACATGTTGCAGTTTAGTAATATATATTTTTTAGAGTACCTTTCTTGCAGTCCCTAGCAACTGTAAAGGGGTTGACATTTGTCTGCATTATCTGGACTGATGATTAGAACCATCTGATCTTCAATATTCATTATGTAGTCATTGTTACATATTACTGTGATAAAGTCTTCTTTACAAGATTGGATTGTAAATGATTTCTACAATTAGTTAAAAAACTGTTTTCTAACAATTAGCGCAGTATGCTAAAGCATGGACTTGTCACTGAGGTGCTTCCTGTTCAAGGGTGCAAGGTTTGAATCTTTCTGACTTAATTTCTCTGTTCACTCTATCAGGGTCTAACAGTTGTGAGAACATCTAACAGTCATTTATTACTGATTAGCCTGCATACTTGTATACTTGTGCAACACAATATTTTGGTGCCTTCTTATGTTGTTCCAAAGTACTAGCAGCATTTGCCATCTTACATTTATTTCTTAATACTACAGCTGTTTAGTCCTTCTGGCTGCTGTATATGAACGTATAACTGAAAGTACTATGGTGGCTAAGCATACTGTATCTCCCGGATTTATGAAGCCCTTTATTGCATGCAGGATTAGTCTAAAAGAGCTATTTTCAGCAATATGGCTGACGTGCGATCCAGGAACAAGCTCCCGGGACGTGTACATGAGCTCTTAGACTAATCCTGCATGGACCGAGCTCCTGTATGAAAATTACCCTCAATTGCAGGTGAAAACCATGCAAATGAGGGTAATTTGTGATCCAGGAAGCTGGCAGCTGTCCGTGCAGGACGAGTGCAGTTTGCAGAAATGTACTCGGTTAGTAACCGAGTACAGTTCTGCAAACTACAAAACAGAGCTATGACAGCTCCAAATAAAGGCTGCATATCATTGAGGAAGCATGCCAATGGCCAAGTAGAAGACCATTGGCATTGCAAACTGTTTAAAAAATAAAAAAACAACTTTTATTTATTTTTTTCGCTGATCTCAGCTGTTTAAGCATAGGACAGTGGCATGCAAATGGGATCAGGGGGAAAATAATAAAATAAACCTAAAATAAGCATTCTAACTAAAATCAGTATTCTGCCATGCAAGTCAATGGCAGGCAGAAGACAATCTGGCCAGTGAGTAATGGGTGCTAAGGAGGAAGGCTCATTGTGGGACATGTAACGTTGCATTAGCAGGCAATCCTAAGCAAATGAGGGGAAGGATAGTGAATCCTAGTTTTCCCCAGGGTGTGAGGCAGGCCCCAAGAGTGTAAGAGTATAAATAGCTGGATGCAATACTATGATTTAGGTGACATCATGAGGGGGGCTGTCAGGCATACTGTAAGCGGATTGGAGCCCTGTGGCTCGGGATTGCTCCTAGCTTAGCACAGCTAAGCTAGGGGTGTGTCCAAACCTGCCTAGCACTCTTTACAAAGTGTAAGCGGGTGTGCATGCTGCGCACCGGGTTTTAAAGAAAAAAAAAAGTAAACCAGGAAATAGCAGCTTTGTGCATATTTGAGCACGCTGTTTGTACAGCGTGCCCCTGGCCTTAAACAGGAAGGCAATGGGAAGGGAAAACAGCAGTAGGAAGGTAATCAAGGAGAACTAGCTTAGCTGGCAGGTGAAATGTATCAGAATCAGCCAATTACACACACAGCAGACCAGCCCAGCCCAGCCCAGAATACTACAATAAACTAAGCAAACACCTTCCCCTCTGGTTTTTACAACTCTCTACACCACTGGTGTATGCAAACAGGGAAATTTTAACAAACAAACCTACAAAATGAGAAGGGCTGCAGCAGGCAACATAGAACAACTTGATGGTGATGAGGATGTGAATGCTGCAGAACAACCCACAGTGAAAGACAGAGCAGAGTGTACAGACCCACATTAACCTACCAGGGTTTACTTGAGCTGGAGATAGTGGAGCGCTATAGGGTGGACAGAGACCTCCTACAGCAAATTGTTGAGCTGTGCCGGCCACACCTGACACGCCAAACAGGCCGAGGGGAACCCATCCCAGTGGATACCAAGGTATATGTAGGCCTAGATATACTAGCCACAGGTACCTCCCAAAGCACAACTGGGGATATCATGGGGATCTCACAGGCATCAGCATCCAGAGTATTCCACCAGATCCTTGAAGCCATGTCAGCACATACCAGTGAGCACGTATATTTCCTCAACACACGTGAGGTGCTGACCAGCAATATGCTTCTTTTCCACCAAACAGTAGAATACCCTGGGGTAGAGGGTGCTATAGACTGCATGCACATATGCATCAAAGCACCACACATTGAGCAGGGTGGGGCCTACATCAACCACAGGGGCATCCCCTCCATCAACTGCCAGGTCATCTGTGATGCCCAGTGCATTATAATGAATGTGTGTGCTGGCTGCCCTGGAAGCTATGACGATTCACACATATGGCATCTGACGCAGCTGTACCAGAACCTAGTGGGGGATGCTGAGTACACACTGGAGCCGTGGCTGATAACACTCATCAGAAATGCACACACAACTGAACAACAATGCCATAATGAGGCACACGCACAAGCCAGACATATAATAGAGTGTGTGTTTGGGATGCTCAGGTCACAGTTCTGGTGTCTGGACACATCCAGTGGAGCCTTGCAGTATTCACCAGCTACAGGTACCCAAATTGTTATGGTATGTGCTATGCTACACAATATGATCCTGTGAAAACAGCTGCAGCAGGAACAGCATGGGGCAGAGCCACACAGCCCCTCACCAATGCCAAGGCCTGCACAGGCACAGAGTGACTCAGAGGAGGAACAACCTGAGCCTGCCCAAGTAGGCAGAAGGAGGCTTGCCCAGTATTCCCTGGCCTTGGCAAAGAGGCAACGCATATCACATGCACTGACACAGTAGGGACCCAAGGAATGACACCTCTCTCTGACTCGCACATACAGTAAAAGGGATGTCATACATGACACTACCTGTACTCAAACCATGTATAGGGAGTGTACTATGTGCATCTGACATAGGCAGCCCTGCAACACCACCCTCAATACTGGGACACCCACAAGGTAAGTGACTCACACATGCCGGTTGGGGGGGGTGTCACATATCCAACAACAGTTACAGCCAGCAGGATAGGTGTAGAGAAACACAAACAAATGCTCTACTATGGCCTCTGAATGAGCCCTATGGGTAACCCCTCCTCTAGGCCTACACAGACAGACTACAGCAGGCCAGGCAGTTGGATGTAAGTTGTGAAGGCTAGGAAGTCAGAAACTAATATGTAGGTAATTAAAGCTAAGATATGTTGTACACTGGTATGCCTGTAGCCAGCACGATAGGTAAGACTACAGACTGAAATGGAGTACCCGACATAACAGTACAGTCCTAGCAAATGTGTACAAGTGTCAGGTGTGCCCCCCCATCCTACGTACACTTATAGTAACAGTCAGGTGTGCCCCCACCCCACTCCTGTGTAGAAATGTAGAAACAGTCAGGTGCCCCCCCCCGCTATGCAGAAATGTAGCAAGAGTCAATGCCAAATGACCGATGGATACCCTGCAGACACAGCATGCTACCTGTCAGTGTACAACACAAAGGTAAGTACCGCAGTACAAACTACCTGGACTTGATCCACTGCTGCCCGACTGAAGAACTCCAGCTCTATTCAGTCTCATACCGCTTGCTCAAGTGACCTGTAGGCATAGTTTTTATTCAAACTAAAGGGGTGGGCGAAAGCATATATGTATGGCTAACATGCAATACAGATGGCCATACTGGGCATGCTCACACACTTAAAAACATGAAGGCCATGTCTGCAAACACCAGCTGACCAGACATATCTGGCAGTCACAGTTCTTAGTGCAGACACATGTCCGTATGCACCACTCCTGCCTTGCACACACAGTAGATAGGACTACAGACATATATGTAAGGACAACACACTATAATAAGCCAAAGGAAGATGGACATAGATGTGTGGAAGAGGGTGACCGTGACAAGGAGCCATCTGAGACTCTCCCACCCAGCACACAGCCAAAGGTCCCCAAACACATGAGGTGCAGATGTCACTCACTGCAGATGCTAGCCACCAGTATCTGTCAGCATGACAGACTATGTGGTGCACATGCCAGATGTGCAACATGACTGTACAAGGAAGCAGTCATCTAGCAGCTGTATACACACACCTGTGACATATGACCTCGTGTGTGCCCACATGTGGCATGTCAACCCCTACATGAATGGGTTATGGCCCATGCACACACCTCCCTCCCCATAGCAGTATTATGACAAGCCTGCTGAGGTCATCCAATGTGAAATACACCTTTGGGAGAGCTGTAGCTCAGTAATTTCCATGGCGTGTCCCATAGTTGCATACTCCTGTAGTGATAAACTAGTTAGGTAGTAGTTCTAACCCCAGACATGGCAATTGTGTGAGTGTGTGTTTGTGTGCGTGTCTGACTGTGTAGAGATAAATGATTTTTAGGCTAGTCACACTCTGTACAATTCATATACTCAACTTTGGCAAGGCTGCTGATGTCACTCACCTAGAAATACACCTATGGGAAAATCATAGACCAGTAGTTTTCATAGCATGTCCTGTAACAGCGTACTGCTGTAGTGTGATAAAGTAGTTAGGTAGTTGTTCTAACCCCAGGCCTGGCAACTGTTTGCGTGTGAATCTGTGTGTGTCTGACTAAGTTGAGAGCAATGCTTTTTAGGCTACTCATGATTCATATACTCAACTTTGGCAAGGCTGCTGATGTCACTCACCTAGAAATACACCTCTGGGAAAAGTTTAGCCCACTAATCTCTGTAGCGCATCCTGTAACTGTGTACTGCTGCAGTGTGATAAAGTAGTTAGGTAGGTGCTCTAATCCCAGACTTGGCACCTGTGTGTGTTTGTGTATCTGACTGAGTAGAAAGCAATGCTATATACACTCCGTACAAATCATATACTCAACTTTGGCAAGGCATCTGATATCACTCACCTGGAAATACACCTCTGGGAAAATCATAACCTAGTAAACTCTGTAGTGCATCCTGTAACTGCATACTGCTGTAGTGTGGTAAAGTAGTTAGGTAGGTGTTCTAACCCCAGACTTGGCAACTGTGTGTGTGTCTGACTGAGTAGAGAGCAATGCTTTTTAGGCTACTTACACTCCGTACAATTCATATACTCAACTTTAGCAAGGCTGCTGATGTCACTCAGCTAGACATACACCTCTGGGAAGGGTGTAGTCCAGTAATCGCTGTAGCATGTCCTGTAACTGCATACTGCTGTAGTGTGATAATGTAGTTAGGTAGATGTTCCAACCCCAGACTTGGCAAGTGTGTGTGTGTGTGTGTGTGTGTGTGTGTGTGTGTGTGTGTGTGTGTGTGTGTGTGTGTGTCTGTGAATCTGTGTGTTTGTCTGTCTCTGACTGAATAGAGAACAATACTTTTTAGGGTAGTCACACTCCTTAGAATTCATATACTAAACTTTGGCAAAGCTGTTGATGTCACCCACCTAGGAATACACCTCTGGGAAGGTTGTACCTTGATAATCTCTGTAGCGCATCCTGTAACTGCATACTGCTGGAGTGTGACTTAGAACTGTGGTAGGGTTCCATCTCCACCCATGGCAGTTCTGGATGTTTTGTGTGTGTTTCAATGTCTGCATATGGAGCAATGCATTATAGGCTACTCACTCACAGTACATTTCAAATGCCCTAGTTTGGCAATCCTGCTGATGTCATTCATTGTGAAATACAACTTTGGGGAACAATTCCTTAGTAATCCCTGTAGTGTGACCTATAACTTCTCCATGCTGTTGTGTTATAGGCCTTGGTCAGGGGTTCTATAGCCACACATGTCGGTTGGGGATGTTTTGTGTGTGTCTCACTGTCTGTGTAGGGAGCAATGCATTTTAGGCTAGTCACTCACAGTACAGTTGAAATGCCCTAGTTTGGTAATCCTGCTGATGTCATTCGTTGTGAAATATACCTTTGGGGAAGAAGTACTCCAGTAATATCTGTGGTGCGTACTATGACTGTGTAGTGCTGTAGTGTAATACACTAGTTAGGTAGGGTTCTACTCCCAGACATGACAGGTATGTGTGTGTGTGTTTGTAACTCATATCCTGTATAGAGGTGGGTGTGAGTGTGGGCAATGTAGAGTGGGTTTTGCTTATTTCTTTTATGGTGGCCCTACTATATATCACAATGTCAACCATACAGGGATAACAGATGTAAATTAGCTGAGAGGCTGGGGTGCAAAGCCATAATCATACATGTGACAACAAGGCCAGCCAGTCACAGTTAGCAACCTACTATTACCCAGACACTCAACCCATGTGTCATACGCACACACATGCCTAGGCAACGGCCAGTATGTGGGTAGTACACTACATATTGGTCACTGATAGTAACTATGCAGTGATAGCAGTTGGCTACAGAGGGCATGCCACCCTGCCCATCTGTCCAATATGCACATCCATGCAGACAGTGCACCTCCACCATGTTTCACATTGGAAACCTGCCCCACCTACGGTGCCTTCACATGTGACGCACAACGGACATATCATGCCTGACAACATGCCCTGTATGGACAGATAACACTGACATCAGGGAATGCTGTTACCATGCTTTCAATGTAGGTGCAGGGTAAACCTGCTGCCCTTTACCAGTTCCTGCCACAGGTGGGCAAGGCTGGTACATCTGATGATAATATGTGTTCACAACATGGGCCAGACACCCTAGGTACAGTTCCACATGTCACTGTACATGCATGTGGGAGGTGTGCACATCCCAGACACCATCCATGTCATGGACTAAGGCACACATACATGGCAAGTGATGCACAGCATTGGCCACACACAGTAGTCACCCAGGTGATTGGATGGAGGATACAATACCCACCTTTGTGGGCAAATGCAGAAACTACAGGCCTGAGCCACAATGCAGACCATTGTCATATGGCCAGATGCCAAGGTATACCCATTGCTTACCCTTGTACAGCCTGCTGGCACAGTTGACCACCACACACCCATGCAAACATGCGACATGCACCCATGCATGTCAGAACTGGCACCCTGTGTGTTTGTGTGTGTGTTGTATGGTGTGTATTTCCACATCCACACTCACTAGAACCCCCCAGGGCATACTGAAGCATGTTGTCTGATGTCTGACACCTCCTCATACTCTTTGCCCATAAGACCTCCATATGACTTGTGGTGCCTGTGATACCTGCACATTGATGTGTTGTGGAAATCCCACTAGTGATGAGTTGCACTCCTGGCCCTGCCAAGTGTGTCAATGTGTGTGCGTTCCTGTGTGAGTGTGCCTGTGTTGACGCTGGCATCTGTTCATGCAGACATGCACGTGTACGTCACCTAACGTATATCTACTGTATCCCTGTTACAGATGTCACTCACCATCACATATATGTTCTGAGTGTTCCACAGCAGGTAACCCATGCGGTGCATCCAATAACTGCATCGAACTGTAATAGTACTACATAGTTGATACCCTGTGCTGGTAGGTGTGTGACACAAACATACTTCAGTTTTACTCTTCCACCCCTCCCTAACATGTATTTACCTCTGTCTGCCTCCTCCACTCCCTCTCTGGTGGATGTGGGACCCACACCTGCTTTGCTTAGGCAGCAGCATGTGTATTTTAAGTGATACTCATGATCAGCTAATGGCCTCTGCATGAATTGCAGCCATCCCCTAACTGATTGCATGTGGAGCAGCTGTGGTAATATTCCCATAGCCAGTTGCATGGGAAAACACTCCAATACCTAGGAACATCATGGTGGTGTTGGCTCTTTTCAGTCACTGTGAGCAAGAACTAGATCTGTTGTTTGGCAAACAGTATTTCAGATGGATTGGGGATTTACCTCTAACAACATACACTGTGGAAAGAGGACAAAAGACAGGAGAGGGATGTGCCTGATCTGACTACAGACTGTAAGTGCTGCTATACTGCATTTGGAGTAATGTTGGTTTAACAGTGTTTGTCTGGATATGCTTGTCATACATGTCGCAATACCTGCCATGTCAGTTCCATGTATATGAGGAATCCCCATCTGCAGGGTCATCTGCAGACTGGGCCATGTTGTGCCTTTGGTTTGATGTGTTAGCCACAGTGCATCTATCTGTGGAATGCAGAAGGTAGTGTGAGGATTGCAGTCTGTAAATGGTGAAGGCTGTGACAGTTACTGACTTCATATACCTCATAGGACATATGTTGCAACAAACCCCGTTACAATGGTAAATTTATGAGGTTATCACAGCAACATGTCTATACTGGAACTGTGTATGTGCTGTCAGCCACACCTCTGTCAACCTATGTACATATGTCATGCGTGAAGTGGTGCTTATGTGCTGTACACCATAAATAGTGTCATCATATCTAATAACAAGCCAGTGATATATCAGATTGCTACACGTCATGTACAGTAGGGATTATATTTCAAGACATAACCTGGACATTCTGTGGATGTTTGTACAGTACTGAGGTATGTGTAGTGATGGTGAATGTCGGCAGTGTGTGTATTGTCAATATGTGCTTTAGCTTGTGTACAGACTTTGGTAGATATCATTGTTCTAGCTCCCCTTCTGTCTGATGTTACATACTGCCCCACTGTATGGTACTGTTTTGCCGTACATGTTTGTAGGGCCATACACACACATGGCCCATACCACAGACAGCCATCAGACCAAACTGTATAGCAGCCCAGTATATGTAAGGTCATTCTGTGAGTGGCACATATGAGGATGGTGTAGAACAGATAGTCCATATACTGTAATATTATGCTAGCTTATCATATGTGGCTGTGGCTGTGGCTGTGCTCACATTGGTTGTGGTTATGCACTTTCACACAGGTGTATCTTACCCTGTGCTGTGACATGGCTGGAGAGCCTGATATATATTCAGGTACATATGCATTCCCCCATACGAGATGTAGGCCAGTGTTGAGCCAGTCTGCCTGTAGCCTACACAGTGCATTGTTAAATGCCTAGCAGCTTAGTGTACTTACCCAGTGAGATGTCATGTGCAGATACTTGCCTGATGTACTGCTGCCGGGCCTCCCTTAAAAGTCATGTATGTCAGAAAGAGCAGTGGGATGCTGTACAGATGTATGTCAATATCTAGTGGGTAGTATGTGTCCATGGCACCCCTGTACCAGTAGTCATTATGTGTCAGGCCAGTCAGGAGTGTGTGAATCCAAAACCTATGGTGGCAAATGTATACCAGTTGTCATGTGTTATACCCATCTACATGGCTTTCTACATCCATATTGTCAGGCCTGGTAAACATGTTGTGCACTAAGGGATTATGTGTATACCTCTGGACTGTACAGAGTGTGTCCGAATTTCCACATATATTGGCCAATATCTCTGCTGCACTCCACAGGGGCATTATATGCTAGTGGCGGTATTTTACAATGATTTCCTTAAGATGTCTGTCAGTAGCCAATGGCACACATGTTATAAGCAGATATCACCTTCCACACACACCATGTCTGTGAAGACAATCCCAATGACAGTAGCAATAGTCTAGCAATATACCTGCTATACATACCTGACATCCCCTTGCACTATGACTTTGGGACTATAGGGGCTGGGGTAGGTCTACACTCCATGTCCAGGACATATGGTGGAAATATATGTACATATACTTATCCATATAGCCATATATATATATATATATATATATATATATATATATATATATATATATATATATATATATATATATATCCATATACACATATATATACATATATATATATATATATATATATATATATATATATATATATATATATATATATATATATATCTATATATATATATATATATATATATATATCTATACACATATATATAAAATTACACGTGTACTACTTCCAGTTACTACTGTCATGGTAACCACCCACTATAAATATCTGCAGCATGTGGGTGTGGTCCCTTTACATTTCCTGTGTAATGGACATCCTTCCTGTGTGTGGGCCATCAATGTTACAGACAGCAGGTAGCAATACATCTTACATGAGAACCTGTACACACAGAGCAGCCACAAATTTGTAGAAGGATCTGGAACTACAGCCAGACTGCGAGTAGAGTTGTGTTATGCTTTGCATAGTACTGGTGTTACAGGGTGTGTGTGTGTACATACTAGTGTACCTTGGAATGCAGTCTGCATATCTCACTACTGTGGGCCTAACCCTCTTGCTGGACAAAGGTATGCATATCATGTATTGTCTGTCCACCACACAGGTCCTGTGTCAGATATTACACTGGCAGTGTGTGTGTTGCATGCTATCAGTACATGGCTGCATCCATTTCTGTTTCTAACCTCAATTCCCTGACTAAGGGTATGTTGCAGACTATCCTGTAACACCGCACCTTGCTTAGTGTATGGCAACAGTGTTCCACATATGTCCCTGTGTTTCAGCCTCTGTCCTAAGAGGAGCTAAGCATTGCCTACACAGGCTAAGCAATTTAGAAGCTAACTTAGAGTATGAAAATGTAAGCAGAGGTTAGAAGTTCTTACCATTGCGCAAACCCACACAAACCCACTTGCAACTGCTTTAAAGTGCCTTAATCACTCTGTATCCAATGGTCAGGGTGCTGCCCAGCAACAAAATAAACAGCTCCTGCAAGGCTCTAAACCAGGACCCTGCACACCATACACAAAGTGATTTACCACTAAGCCATGGCAGCTATGCATAATCATGGTGTTTTCACATACATATCATTCAGCCCAGGTATTCAACACTACAGGGAATGTATTCCACCATGTAGATGTATGTGTGTGTGTATATACATATTCATATTTAAATAGATATAACATATCTATATATGCAGATATAGCTATAGAAATATATATATATATATATATATATATATATATATATATATATATATATATATATATATGCCAATATTTACATATATACATAGATATGCATACATCTATAGATATATATGTATAGATCCATATGTTCACATATACAGCACTAAAAATACATATATGAAAGCATATATATGGTTCACCTTTCAAAGGGAGAAAATCATGTCTCCAAAAGCTGGAAGGCTGAAAGTATGTTTTCAACATTGCACAATCTTGCAATAAATGCAACGAATGTGCAATGAGCGAATGTCACTATGCATTCACTCATTGCAGATTCGGCAATTTGGGTGCGGATGGCACTATAGTGGGGATGGGGAAAATTTGCCTTTCTCCACTGTAGTGCGAACTCAGACTTAGTATATCAAATTAGGGGGGTTGTGGGAGGCCCAGCCCCCCAGATGGGGGGGTGCAGGGGGGCTTGCATTCCAACTTGTAGTTCGAGAATCAGCAAAGCTGCTTTTAGATTTTCTGAGTTTTGAACTGTGGTGCAATTAGAAATGACGGACTGGTCCTTTTGATTCACAGAAAGGCCCGTTTGAAGAAATGATTGTCTCCCTTTCAGATGTAAACACATATATATCTATATAGGTATATATGGACATACATCTGTAGATGAAATTGGGAACATGACCACAACATATATGTCCACATGCACCATTGATGGGTTTGAGAGACCCAAACAACATACATCTGGCACGGATAGGTATTCACCCTCCCCCACTGCCAAACACGTCTGGCCTGCAGTACACTACCAGCTTAAGCAGATCCCATAACTAGGACCCTATACAACAAGGGCAGTACATGTTAACAGTACTCCATCCCAGCTGCAGGATGTCAGGCTGGCATTACTAACATATCATGCAGTACAGTCAAGTGAAGTGTTATGCTTGGTGGAACCCCCTGGGCAGGCGCAGTAAGTAGCTGGGATCCCACATACGATCCAACAGGCCTACACCTGACAATGGATTCATCAATGTTCGCAAGGATGACCACAAATCCACCATTTCAGCTGGGAACTACCACCCAATAGCCTGATCACCCTGGTCTGCAGGGACATGGAACATATCAACAATGAACCCATGGCCAGTGTCACTGGTAATGTTAACACACTGGACCCCGCCAATTTTGGACTTGTCAAAGGCAGAGAATACAACCTGAACCTGGTATACCTCCTTGACGCAATCATGACAGGTGTAGATGAGGGTTAGGAGGTGCACAATGCCTATGTAGATCATAGCAGGCTTTTGTACACCATCCCACATGTAGGAATGTGTGTAGATGTTAAGGGATTTACCTATGTTCACAGAATATGTTTCCACCAGGACTGCTTGGCAAATGCCAACATTCCACAGGTGCCATCCCATGGACATACAGTCCTTTACAGGTCATAGATGTGTTAATGCCCGCCTCCACACTGTAGAGGTGTGCAGCACTACTGGGGTTGCTATAACTCAGTGGATGCGGCTGTTGTGGACACATCCACCATCATTGCAGTTACTGTTGCATCTATCCTCCCACATAGCTGTCTGTAATACTGTACAGTGTATGTTATCAGGTTGTTAGTTGTTGTTGTGTACACCATTCACAGTAGTTGAGCACCTCACACTCTCCTAAGGGTAGGGCTATGCCACCGGCATTGGCACACTCATGTTACTGAGTTGAGAAATGCAGTAGAGTCAGGAAAGGGACATACACCCTGCTGTTAGCATGTTCAATGTCATCTACATCGCAGACTGCATATATAGCAATGTGTGGTTGTGCCTATCCCATCTTGGTGGGATTACATGGGCAACAGATATGTTACCTGCATGGGGACATACCTCCATGTGTACAGTCGTGTGTCTGTACTGCATCCAAACCAAAGGCTCTGTGTGTTGTACCCAGCCATGTCATGTGTACCACCCACTACACTTACTGGTGTCCACTGTAGAAGGCCTGCTGACACCACTACACCCATCAGCCATGTGGCACATGGACAAACAAAACACAATCAGAATAGATAATGGTGAAAACAATACAACATTGTTAATAACAGCTATAATGCATCATGGCTGCACAGCTACACCTTCCAAGATATTAGTATTTCACTTTACTGCTGACAACATGCTGCACAGCATTCCATTGCTACACTGTTGTACAGTCACCCTGTGGATCAGCACCATGTTAGCCTGTCCCTGCATCAATGTTATGGATGGCAGGATGTGGCACAGGTATCATCATATACACAGGGTATGTTGTTGGTTTGCCAGAGGCTTAGGCTGAGCCATACAATTGACAATGTGCGTGTGTGGGTGTGGGGGGGTTGAGTACTGTTATAGGCCAATGTTGATGTGTGTGCAGGTATGTGGTTGCCCTAAGTTTGTTGTTTATGTGTGTGTGTGTCTGCATGCACACAGTTCCACCATGTGGCTGCCCTATACAGGGATTTGTGAGACAGCTGCACACTGTACCTGGCAGGGTTTGCAGTTCACCCTCTCTGGCCATGGACACAGGACCTGTGCCAGGCAGGGGTGCTACAGGCAGTATCAGGTACAAAGCCAGATTGGGTACTGTCCCCCAAGGTTGATAGATGTCCACTGGATCCAGGTCCCGCCTGGAACTGGCCAGGGCCACATGCATGTGGTCTGCTCTGATGGTCTGTGGACAGCACCCCCACCACAGTGCTGGGGCTGGTACTGCAACTATGGGAGCAGCTGTGACTGGTGGGATGTCCACGGCGACCTCCAGCTGCTGGTGTTGCTGGCATACGTCCACGTGGCCATCGCAACCATCCTGCCCTGTCCTGACACATGGACATGACATTGTTGATGACAGCCAATGTCTCACCCCACCATCTATCCATGACCTCTGCGTAATTATGAATGGCACCTTCTATGTCATGAATGCTGCCAGTTACAGAGGAGTGATGAGCCCTCTGCACCCTTAGACCCTATCTGATGTACTGTTCCATTCATGCCTGTGCCTCCATGACAGCCTGTAACATGCGTGTGGTTGATATAAATGTGGCACGTCTGCCAGGGGCATGATGACCAGCAGTGCTCCAATGAGCACCCCTGAATATCTGCCTATGTGGTACCTCATCAGACATCTGGCTATGGCTGCTGTGTCCTGACACACATGCCATAGATACCACACTGTCCTGGCCAATGCCAACCGTAGACTGTCCCTCAGCTAAGGCCAACAGTGATGAGGTATGTAGAAGCAGTGTGACTGTGTTTGTGGATGGGGTGGATACTTGTGGGATGCCAATTGGTGGCTCAGCGGCAGCCCCTGATGACCCTGTCTGTGCCTCAACACACCTGTCCTCATGGTTACTGTCTGTATCAGTGACATCAGATTCCCTGCGGGAGGGACCCAGCCCCACCTCGGCACCTGTGAGGGGAAAACAAGGAACAGACTGTAAGACCTGTACATCACCGCTAAACAGTACATACACACACACACACACACACACACACACACACACACACACACACACACACACACACACACACACACATGTGCAGACATGGCCACACACACAGACATACACACATGCAGTCAACATACATGACAACCCATACACTCCACCAGACAGCACATACAGACTGCTCCAGTACCCCCATAACACACACAATAGCAAGTGATGGTGCAGTACAATATCACACACAAACCTGTAATTACACACATGTCAGCATGCAGGACATATGGTGCTCAACAGCATGCAGTGCAACTGTAGTCAATACCCATTACCAACATTATACATGGCTGTGATGCATGGCTTCTGTTAGTAGGTGGTGGCCCTCTCCTTGGAACATACTGCACCCATGTCCAAAGCATTGCTGTGCATCCGTTCAGCACTCTGACATGTACTGCACACCATACCTCACAGGTGTAAACACCATTGCAGGATGTGTATCCGTGTGCAAGTTATGTTTTCTCTGCTTCTCACAGCCTCTGTGTGTTTCAGGATTATATGTGGACATATGTTTAGTGAGTGCCTGATGTGTATTCACAGATGCCATCATCAGTGGTGCATGTATGAATGATGGAATACCATTAGACCAACCACAAACACAATGTACTGTACCTATGGTGAGTGCAGAGACCATTATTGACATGGCACTCTCTTCCATGACATGCAATGGTGCAGCACTACTGCATATGGCAACACTACACACACCTGATATGTGACATATGACCTAGACAGTCAATTGCATTACAAGCCATATGTGTCAGTTGTGCAGATGCTGGTTGGGATGCATACCATTTGTGGGTGGATATGTGTGCACACACATATCATGATAGTGTGTAGCAATAACTGCTATGTGGTGGTCACCCTGCATGGCAGCATCATGGAGATGTACATGGCGGAACAGGTCACTACTGTGGTCACTATACCTGGAAGGGATATAGTAGCATGGGTCATCATCGTGAGCCAGTAGTTGGTCAGTCAGGCCTGCAAATGTTCCCCAAACCTGCATGTTTGCATGCTAAACATGTGCACAGCTCTTGGAGGTCATACAGTACCATCACTAGTGCCTTGGAGTCAGGGTTATGTCTGCCACACTTCCTGACCTTGACTGTGTGCAGATAGATCCATTCTCAGTAGGTTTGTCTCTCCCCTCAAGTGCACTGTTGTGTTTCAGGATGACACACCCTCATCATCTCCTGCTACATTGTAAATGCTCGACATTTGTGGCCTACACATGTGTCATATTGCAGTATCTCAAACTAGGAACACCATGTGTACTGGCATATTCCATGCCAATGCAGGGCAAACATGCAGGTGTACAGTGGCACCAGCATTGTACAGATGGGGATGTCATCCCTGGGAGAGGTGTGGATTGTGCAGCACATGCATCCTAACTGCAACTTCCTGGACTTCTCCAACATGGTGCTGGTACATCAGATCACATTGCAACACATAGCTTTGGCAATGTCCCACCATTATGAAGGTCATATCTGTACTGAGCCCTGGCTGATGTTGCCTGTGGTACACATAGGTTCATAGGTGAATACTGGTCTATTGGTCCTGGGGCCTACATAAGCCTAGACACAGGGGTTCCCAGCCATGCACCACTCAATAATGTTATTCCCCTGTGCCCCTGTCAGGCTGTGGCACAGACATACTACCCAGGGTGAATTCTCCATTTCACATCCAGTTGTCAAGTGTTTTTGTAAAGAGGAACAATGAGTAGCATTGCCTGACATGAATGGGTAGTCTGTTCGAGAGTGTGGGACTTCCCCAGAACAGGGCCCTATCCCTCCAATATGTTCTGTGTAATGTGTTGATGAGGTTTAGGACCCTGGAGTGTGTGTTTACAGAAGGAGTGGAATTTTTTTATGTGTAGCATGTTCAACTGCTCTGTGTATGACATAGCTGTGTATGTTATGCAGATGTCAGCTGTGTCTGGGCAATGTGCATTGGAGTGTAGCCACAGTTGTCTGAGATGGTCTGTGTATTGCATGTGTTTGAGACTGGTAATCCCATTAGTGAGGTGTGTGCTCTGTCAGTTAACATGTACAGCATGCATTATGGATAGATGTGTTAGATGTGTACATGGCCTACACCTTAGCTATGACATGTAAAGTGAATTGCCAAGCATAACCTTAAACCATACTCACCAGCATTGGTCTGCTGCCTTGCTGGTGTCCCAGAGGTACCAACATTGAGATGAGATAGAGTTGATGTGAGTGGCCACAGCTGTGGCATTGCTACAGGGTGGGTGCAATATTCCAGTAAAACAACAGCTGAAGTCCACAGTACTACAGATTATGCATAACTGCTTATCAGTACTACACAGCAACAGATTCCACATCTCACATATGCATGATCTACCTGTACAGATGCATACACAACAGTGGTCTACTGATATGCCCTGGAAGCTTGCCTGCATGCTCCATGTCTGGTGTGTGGGTAGCACCCACCACCATGACTGGATATGTCTGTAGCTCTTGTGGGCGGGCAGGAGCCACCAGGCTTATGAGCAGCTCCTCCACTCTGGTGAGGGGGGATGGATGTTATGGCCCCCTCCTGTTGCAAGGTGGTCACCCCGCATGGCAGCATCATGGAGATGTACATGGTGGAACAGGTCACTACAATGATGGCAGACCTGCTCATACGTATGGCTGTGCATCCCCACCTCATTCACCCTGCAGACCACATCGTTCCACATGGTGGTCTGCTCATGCTGGTCCTGGCTTGTCCTTAAGAGCAGCAGCTGGTAGTGCTGGATGATGCTGGTGAGTATTATGTCATCCTAAGTGGCACTGTAAGTGGGATTCCCTGGATGCGCCATACTCCCTGAAAAACATAAAGATGGAATTATGTCTGAGCAACTCATATGGCACATGTACCATAATACAACACACATATCAGTCTCCTGTCACCATATCAGCTCCAACTTAATGTTCACACAATGCAAGTGGTATGTCTCTGGTTTATCTACCATTGGGACATATATTGTATTGTACAACACTTTCTGCTATGTGTTTATGGACATGCTCCCTGTGGGGACACTAGAGTTGCTGTGCTATTACAGAATATTTCACCTGCATGCCATTGTCACTGCCACTATGTTTCCACATATGCATGTGGTATGTTTGCTATGTGATTGCTACACATCTTCCATTCTGTGTTATTGGGGATATCTATGCATGCTGTTGGACATGTTCTGGAATTGTGTGGACTATTACAACCCACATATGTTCCATGACAGTTACACAACAGTATGTGTAGGGGTTATCTGCCAGTGGGAACACCACTCCCACCTAATGTGCACATGTTATCAGTCCACATCACATCCGTGACGTACCATGGAACCTCATTATCTACTGTTCCGGCACAACCTTCATGTGGAACCACCTCAGGGGATGGTGCCCCCCCCCCATGGAGCACACACAGACATATTTCTGTCACCCAGTTAGATCCAGATTCATGTGCATAGGGAGCTCCACAGAGACATGGGGTATGTGCTACATCACATGGAGGCATGCAGTACACATACACAAGGTTAGACATGCATGTTCCTCATGCTCAGACCACTGCCCAGGCACCTTTATGACAATGTAGATGCTGTCATGACTGTCCATGTTCCCTTTGTTCCCATATGGGAGTTCAATGGCCTCCACATTCCAAATGGAACTACCAATCCACAGTGTTTAACCACCACATGTGTCATATACCAGCCCTGTATGCTGTCTTGTTTGTCACCCAACCAACCCTACATACCAATATGTGTTTAATACCCTTTACGAACATATATCCCACCTTCTCAAACAATTGTGATGTGTTCCCAACATGAACTACACACCACACTCCACACTCCATTTTGCAGCCATGTACTGGTGTGTAGATATGTTGTGTATTGATGTGTGATGTATTGACACACACACAAATATATATATATATATATATATATATATATATATATATATATATATATATATATGTGTGTGTAGACACACACACACACACACACACACACACACACACACACACACACACACACACACACACACACACACACACACATATATATATATATATATATATATATATATATATATATATATATGTATGTGTATATATATATATATATATATATATATATATATATATATATATATACACACACACACACAAACACAAACACATATGTATGTGTTTGTGTGTGCATATATGCGTAGATATCATTATGTGTTGTTTATATACCTATATATATGTATAACAGTCCAAGGTTCAGTAGACATACACAGCTGTGAATATGTATCACACATATATGTATCTGTATGTGGAGTGCATACAAACATCTGGTCCACACTCTTGTAATTCTCTTTACTTCACAGCTGAACTGTTCTGCCTTGCTGCAACACAGGCAGGTGTCACATGTGAACACAGACTAACATTAGGGTGGTATATATGGTGACAGATTTTAGATAAGCATATTATATTGCTATGGCAGTTGGGCATGCTATGCTACACTTTAACATGACTGTCCTGCAGGTGGTGTGGTCTCACACCCATGTATCTATCATGGCAGTATTAATACCACCACCAGCCATTGGCCACAGTAATGTACAGAACAAAGATATTGTGGGTCACATCTTTGCCATTCACTGCTGATCTGCACAGTTGACAGGTATGTCCCACTGCCCACAGGGACTGACACTATTGTCCAGAGCAGTTGTTTAACTGAACATCATTACAGGAACAAGTACTGATGGCACATATAAATCATTTCACATTATACATCCTATTATTCTATGCCATATACTACATGCAAGTAAATACATATCTGTTTCACATACCTTTTATGTTTTTTCCACTGTAACAAATCCCTGAGCTTTGTTACTTTTATTAAAGTTATTTTTTTTCTTTCTCTCCCTCTCTCTCTCAGTCTCGCCAGTAGAGTGATTGAGCTGATTTGAATAGATTGCAGCATGCTTTTGTAGGTATTGCACATGATCAGGTGATGGTATCTGCACCAGTCAGTGTCCATCGGTTGCTGATTGCATTCAGCCTGCTGTGTAGTACTTCAGATAACCACTGTCATGGCAACCCTGTACTATATATTTCTGACTTCTGTGTGTGTTGTCCCTTCACCTTTCCAGTATGGATGACATCCTTCCTGTGTGTGGACATCAGTGTTATAGACAGCAGGTAGTAATACCTCTTACAGCAGAACCTTCAGACACAGGTAAAATACACATTTGGGTAAGGTTCCAGACTTACAGACAGCGTGAGTAGTGTTGTGTGCATTGCATCTTGCTGGTCTTACATGGTACTTTTGCATGGAATGTTGTCTGTCTGCATAGCTCTCAACTGTGGGCCTATCCATATAATACCAGGAGGATTGGCTGTTAGGTGTTGTCTGTGCACCACACAGATATTGTCCCAAATATATCAGCGGCATTCGAGTGCTATCAGTACATGGCTACATCCATTTGTATTTCAATGTCATATTCCTCCATAAGGGTATGCTGTAACAAATCTTTTAACACCAGCAATTTCCAGGGTGTGTAACATCAATAATGCAAATATGGCCCTTTGTTCCTGCCTCTGTTCTCCACACATATGCCAGTCTTTGTCCTGTTGTGATACAGAAAGGGGTTGTTAGGTAATAGCCTATCATTATTTACCACTAGCATTACTGCTATCATCCCAGTCATGTCATGGACTCCCAGATCAACTGTTGGGCCAATTTCATATATATGGGGGCAACAGCTGGAGAACACATATGTGCCCTTGTACATTCCAGAGGTAAGTGTGTGGTACACAGTGTTCCTTGCTGTTGTAAGCCTTTTATGGGGGGAGGGTTCAATGCCATTAACCTAGGCTGTGACACCTTTTCAGGGATATAACTGTTAAGACAAGGGTCATTCGGTGGGATAGTGAGATGTTAGGTTAAGCAATGTTATGTACAAGATACTGTGACATTAACACAAGTGCTACTTTCCCCCCTAAGGCTTGACTACAGGGTGTAAATGGATGCTGCTGAACAACATCTGTAATTGTTGATTGTTATGTATCTTGAAGGCAAATCCTGTGTCTACTGTTGTACTAATTGAAGGCCTTGGCCTGGACAGCATAGTGTGGTATATATCCACATTGCTTGCATCTACTGTTTTGTGTGGGCCTTGCATTCATCACTGATTACATATTTCAAACTTTATGTGGTGTGAGTACTGGCATACATTATTGTATAGTACACAAATAAAGGTTATCTGTGTATGCATACCTGTGTGTCGTGTCATGTCATTTGAATTGTGAGTGGGTATATGTTTAATGTCAGTATCCTCATTTGTGGGAATGGTTGCCACACTACACATTTCACAGGTGGCAGTTACAGGGCTTGTGACTGAGGGATATACTTTGCACCCAGTACTTCCACACTACTTCTACATATGTATAGCTACTAATACCTTTTGTCTGTGTATATGTGTATGTACCTATATGTATATGTATATATATCATATAGCTATATCTATATATATGTATCTATGTGTACATATGTGTATGTATATATATATATATATATATATATATATATATATATATATATATATATATATATACATATATACATACATATGAACATATTTATGTATCTATATACAATTGATGTTATATGATTACTTGTGAGTCATATATATATATATATATATATATATATATATATATATATATATATATATATATATATATATATATATATATATATATATATATATATACATATAGCTGTCTGTCTACATTTACAGATATATATATCTGTCCATATGTCCATGCATGTTCAGCTCATATTTTGGCCTGTACCTCATTCTTTTGGCAATTGGCATAGATGATCGCAGCATTGAAGTCAGTAACTAGTGTCAACACTTTTATGTTTCAGACTTCATCTCCTTCTACATATGTGTTCTAATACATATAACTGTGTAACTAACAACATTTTAAGTGTATTAGAGCATTAGTTGACATATATCCCTATTTGTACCCACATTGTGGCATACTTTGTCCAGACTTCTTGCATTAACAGGTTGTGTGGTATGATATTAATACATTTCCTGTACTATTGACTGATTGTGCTGGATGATATGTTTATGAAAACATATATCTGCCATGGTTTAGTGGTAAATCACTTTGTGTATGCAGTGCAGAGTCCTGGGTTTGAGCCTTGCAGAGGCAGTTTATTTTGTTGCTGGGCAGAACAAGGGCCATTGGATACAGAGTGATTAAGGCACTTTTAAGCAGTTGTAAGTGGGTTTGCATGGATTTGCATGACGGTAAGCACTACTAACCTCCGCTTATGTTTTCTTACACTCAGTTAGCTTCAGAATTGCTAAACCTGTGTAGGCAATGCTTAGCTCTGTACAAACCCATGCAAACCCATTTACTGCTGCTTAAAAGTACTTACTGCCACTTACCCTCGCGCTAATTTCTTTAAAAAGAAAAAGGGGTTGATCGGACAGCGGTGAAAAAGGGGCACAAAGAAGGAAAGACAGTAGAGAAAATAGCTAGGCATGTGCAGGAAGGGTGTAGGAAAGGTCCATAACTGCCCATTTCTTCTACAGCAACAGCTGTGCATATACACTGAATTTGGAGGTAGATTTGGACCCTCAACCCCCTGGGAGAGGGGTGAAGACAACATCAATTTGTTGTGATGCCAGTTAGACCAGATTGCATGTGTCCAATGGGCATGTGTGCGAAATGGACAGTTATGTATGGGGCATGATTTTTTTGTGGGAACATATTGCCCTTTTTTCTTTTCAGGTGAGAGTGAGATGTTGGGGAGGGGTAGTAGGTATATTGGGGGAGGTAGGTTGGGTAGGTTAACAGACAAGACAAACAAGATGCATACAGCAGCAGTATATGACACATGTGGGGGGTAAACACCTTGGATGGGGTGGAGTGTTTGGAAGTCGCAAGCCCATGAGCCCCCAAATGGAAACAGTAGGACTGAGGTCCCCACTCATCAGCAGTCACCACTGCACCTTCACGGCCCCAAAGGTGGCTGTGCTTGGGGCTGTGTAGGAGGGGCAGGCTCACCCACTAGTTGCTCCACCCTCAAACTGGCATAGCTGGTCTCGAAACTCCAGATCGAGCTCCCTACGCATCATGGCCAGGACATGTTGACAGGTGACAGGTTCCCCTCCGCGCCACTCCGAGGGGAGAGGCGAACCCCATCCCCTGCAGCAGTTTCACATGAAGGTGGAGCAGGGCACACAGAGGAGTAGGTCTCAGGCTGGGCCCCAGATGTGCTGGTGCCCGGTGCCATGGCCAGCTGAAGTGGAAAAGGTGGGTCCGCTGGGACCGGACTTCCCATAAGAGCTATGTTGTAGCAGGTTTATGACAGATATGGGTTAGTAACAGTCAACAGCATTCAGGATTAATTATAAGAGCATGCATAGGTATTCCCATTAACCCAAAACAACAGATTTAACACAGTTGCAGAGCAAGCGGAACACATGCATATATGGAACAACAGTGGCCATTACAAGAGCATGCAGATTTCATTGATGGCAACAGGCCACCAATATGGGTGTATTTTAACATGCCACATGCATAGAAACTAATGTGAGTATTTATAAACCATTAGGACATATGTTCCAACAAAAGTTTGTAGTGTACACATACCAGTTGAGGAGTGTCATTAGGTTATTTTGCACATATGGTAGGGGTGAGAGAGAGACAGTTCAATTAACAACTAATATATCCTTGTAGTTTTCACAACATTCTTAGTCAAAGCAGTGATCTTTCCCTTACATGTATTATTACACTACCCAATGGCCTTATATTGTACACTGGTATGTTTATAGATTATTATATATATACATGACCTGTGTCTTACATACAGGCTTCACAAGATACAGGTGTTAATGCAACATATGTTGAGAATTGCTGTCATACACTTTGGCTGAGGTGCTAGAATGACTGGTTTGTTTTCATATACATTCTATGACTATGTACACGTTTGACTATCAGTTATATGTCATTAATGGCTGCCTACATTTCTTGGATCATCACACTGATTTTTCAGGGGAACAGGTTACCAGGCTGGTGATATGGGCCATTTATCTGGACATGCTGGACAGATTGGAACAGTTGTGGGGTATGAATTTGCATACAACTTTCACTTTGAACATTCTATCAAATTCGGTACAGTTGTTGGGTGTAATTATACATACAGCTTTCTATCTGAAAATTGTAACAAAATCTGTACAGTTCTGGGGTGTGATTATGCATACAACTTATTAGCACTCCCAGGATTCAAACCCCTGCTGTATGTGACAAAAAACTATAGCTAATATTACAGTGCACTGTGCTATCGAGGAACTGATGTAAAGCTTTTGACTGTTTTCTATCTACTTCTCCCTCATTTGTACGATATGACTGACCTCTTGCCACTTCCAACATTGTTACGCAAGACTTCATACTCTTTTTATTTGCATACCACAGTGTTGCTGACACTGCTTAAAATACATTAGTACTATTTATAGTATGCAACAGTTTGCCAACATATGAAAGAAGAGTAAACAGAAGCACTCCAGGGGTTATACCTTTATTCACAGACTATTACACATTTATTTCTACTGGTACAACACTTTCTAAGGCTCTTATATTTATTTGATATGACAGTACATGCAGACTAATTACTAACCTGCCTTGCGATGCAGCCTTTGCAACCTAGCATCATGATCATGCTGGCTCGCAGCCCGCTCATCTGCACCTGTCAGAGAAATACAGTGATATTTAACCATACCTATCTATAGTATACACAAGCTAGGCAATTATTTACTACTTAGTAGAATGAGTACTTACTCAGTACTGGGGCATTGGGCATCTGCCGAGACTCCTGGATCCATTGTTCCAGTACATCCCCCTTGCACCGCTTCAGGTCAGCATGGTGGTGCCTGACCTGCTCATCAGTCCGAGGGATACCTGTGGCACTGGTGATATCATGGGTGAGACTGTCCCAGGCCTCCGCTTTATACTGCGAGCCCTGGTACTGGCACTGCAATAGTCTCTGCTCATGGTGTTTTACCAGGAGCCATACCATGAATTTTGACTCCTGGATCCCCCAGCGCTGCGCTCTAAATTGAGTGCCTTCACACATACCAGCCATTCTGCCTGCAGTAGGAAGCTACAACCAGTTATGAGAAGTATTCCTGCCTGTGGGATTTAAATATAGCCAATTTCCCGCATTTTCCCATGATTGGCCAGTTTTGAAAAGGCTAAGCTATGAGCACACCTGCTTACATAAGGTTGGCACTGCTTAAAGGGGTATACCACTAGGCAGATTGAATTGGCTCCCTTACACATTGCTTACACTTACTAACTTGAACTGTGCTGCGGTTAGCATTGCTTAATAGTTAATTAGCACTATATTTGCCATTTGGCGTTGATTTATTCCTCATTACAGGTTATATATGTGTCTGGTATCCATGATTCATGTGTTCATACACTGTATGGGGACCTGGGGACTTCTACACTTTATTACAATAACAACTCAAGTCTATGTTTACTGCAGTACTTCAGTTCACATATTTATGTTCTGTGGCAGGTTATACAACATCACACTGTACATAGATTCAATTTCTTTTGGTCAGGATTAGTTTGCTGATACCTCATTTATATGCATTGCTATTATGGCTTAGTGGTTAACTACTGTGACTGTGGTGTACAGGGTCCTACATTCGAGCTGTGCAGTAGCTGTTTATTTTTTTGCTGGGCAGAACACGGGCCGTTGGGTACAGAGTGATTAAGGCACTTTAAAGCAGTTGTAAGTGGATTTGCGCAGGTTTGCGCGATGATAAGCACTGCTAACCTCCGGGTACAGATTCTTACATTCAGTTAGCTTCTACTTTGCTTAATCTGTGTAGGCAATGCTTACCCCTGCCAAACGCACTTAAATACGCTTACTAGTGCTTATATATGCTTACTACTGCTTATTTGTGCTTAAACCTGCTTACTAGTGCCTTATTCTTTATGACACCGACACTTCACATGTGCATTTAATGCAGTACTCTGGTTCACATTTAAATGTTATTTAGTAGGTTATACAGCAAAAAAATGTCAAAAATGTTCATATACAGATTTTGCATAGAAAATGGTATGTGCTGTAATGGAACTCGAGCAGGGAATGCCTGCTCATTGGGCGAATGCTCTGACCACTACACTATTGCTGTGCTGCTTCATTAGCATATATCATCCTTGTTATCCTTTTCAGCCTTTTAAGCTGCTTTAACAGTAGCTAAGTGATGGGCACACCTGTGCACCTACGGTTAGCTGTACTCGGGGTTTTAAAAAAAAATAAAAGGGGGTTTCTTCTTTTTTATTTTTATGTCTTGTTGCTGTTGTACACATGGGGGACTGTTGGTGGGGATATGCAGACACCTATGAGTGGTCTTGCTTATTTATTTACAGTTTCTGCTGTTCTACTTTGCAGGGGCATGTTCATTCTGAGAGCTCTGCTCTCAGACACACCCCCTGCACTCGTCCACACTCCGTGTAGGATTAGGAGATCTGGCAGTGTGCCTTCATTAATATGCATGGTGCGCTGATGTCCTCCTCCTAAACTGCCACTTCCATGCAGGACTAGATTATTCCTACATGGAAGATTAGTAAATCTGGGGGAATGTATTTTTTAAACAAAGTTCCCTACAGTTCAGCTCATCAGTACTCTGTATTAGCTGTATAGAGTTATTAGTATATGTACTTGTTTACTTATTGCTTTTAATTGTTTACAGAGTATTCTTGCATTCTTCGCCTATAGGTACTGCTTCTAGCTTGCACGGTAGCTTTTTAAATCGTAGGTTCATCATATAATACCCTTTGAGGAAATTTGTACAGTTGTGTAACCCATGCAGCTTGTTTATCTTTATTTCCTTGTAATCTACTAAATTGGCTTCTTTTTCAGCTTTCCTTATAATTTTAAACCTCTCCTTCTCTGGCTTCCGCTGTCTTACTCCACCCCCAAACTTTCTCCAGTTCCTATTCTAACCCTTCATATCATACTCCTGTGTTAACTTCCCTCTACTAACATGCATTCATTCTTCCCTTTCAAGACTATAACTCTGCTTAAACAACAATGCAGGACATACTCTCCCCAGCCTGCAGTGAAAATTGCATCTTCAACACAAATTAATAGAATTGCAGAACTGCACCGTCTACTAATGTATGTTACCCTGTGCTACTTTTTCTGCAATTTAGCTTGTGTATAAATAGCTGAATCATATCATCAAACCAACCATACCCTCCTGCTGCCCTCTTTCCTTGTCACCTTTCTCCATTTGGCTACTTGCCTCACGTCTATCCCACCAGCTATTCTAACTATATTCCCCCCTCCTTGTCTCCACTGTGCTTTCCTCCATTCTTAGTCTCACACAGTTACCTTCACTATCCTTGTTAATATTCAGCTATAGTTAAAGCTTACCAATAACTGTCTGACTGTTTTTTTTTTGTAATCTTCCCCTTTTCCCGTGATCTACTCTAGCTCGCTCAGGCTCATTCTGCTCCCCTACCCCGGCCCAAATCTCACCCGCCCCCACTACTCCTTCATTTATCTATACTTAGCCACTCCTACAACCCCCTATCCACCTATCACATACTACTACACATCTCCCAAATCATAGTCCTACCCATAATATATACTCTTAGCAAATGGAACACACCCCTAAACATTCACTTCTACATCCATTAATTTAACTCATGAATAGTTTGCTTACAATACTCTTCACCTAAAACACTGACAACTATCTTTACTTTCTACCTCCACACCTCTCTACTCTAGCTCTCATCCCTATCCCCTATATTATGTATCTCTCATCCCCTATCTCCTCTATTACCTGCTACACTCACACATTCAACTCCTGTCACTTCCATAACACTTTGCACACATTCCCTTATTACAATTTACTAGAACCACAACACTCTCATTTTGTCTCTATAACCTGTACATCCCCTGTCCTACTACCTCTTCACCTCTATCACTCCATAGTCAACTCAACTTCACTCTCTTCCTAAACCATACCTTCTATAACCCCATCTCACATGTAAATATTGTTTCATTTCATACACTTACCTTCTCCCGCCTTATTCTTGCTAACTATCTAACGTCCTATCAAAACCAACCACACAACTCTTACTGTACCCACACTATTGCTTATTCCTTTTCCCTTCAAACATCACACATTGAGATCAAAATCTCTTCAAACCTCTGTAACTCCTCCTACAACACATATCCCCCATACAAATGCCTCCAACTGCACTCAACAATGCAAAGATCCCTTAGGTATAGCAAGCTCCTCTCTAAACTCTCAAAAACTCTAATATACTGTACTTCAAAATTAAAACTGAATGGAGATATACATCCTAACCCTGGCCCCAAGGCATACTTAGCCCATACCTACCAGCCCACCCCCTGACCCAGAATTCCTAACTCACCCAAAAACTCCAACATCCTCCTACTCAACATGAATCTAAGCAGTATAGTCAACCATATCCATGATTTCCATGCCTCCCTATCCATATACTCCCCTGATATCACCATTCTCACTGAAACCTGGCTCAAATCTGAAATTACAAACAACAAATGTCTCCCTCCCAATTATAATATGCATAGATGTGATAGAAAAAACAAGCATGGAGGGGGCATAGCCATAATGTATAAGCAATACTTAAAACTAGAACTTCTTCACTCCAACAACCCCAACTTTAATGATGCTGAAATAATATTTGCCAAACTAGAAATCACCACTAATAAACATCTAATAATAACAGCCATATATATCTCACCAGGCAATAACTCCAACAGATTGAGGAAATATTTCACTGGATTTCCTCAACTTATCCACAAGAAACCATCATACTGGGTGACCTCAACCTTGATTGATTTTGTTTTTCTTGAAACACTGAAAATCTCAAAAACAATTATTATACATGGATTTTCTTAGGTTATCCAAACACCAACTAGAATTGATAAGACTTCAAAAAGGGAATATATACTGGATTGGATCCTTACCAACAAACCTACTCTAATCTTTCAATCTCATTGCCTTCTCAATAGTTTAAGTGACCATCTCCCCACTTAGTCAGATGTCATCTTAACCCCTCAATGCAAACTTGTTTTCTTCTAATCTGCTACGAAAAGAACTTCAACCCACAACTATTTCTTTCAGTTTTAATGGTCTCCTCTAAAAAACTCTACTTTTAACTCCACCTTCATCAATGCTGTAAATAGGTTAGCTCTCAGTAGAACTGCTAGAATACCATAACACTATGCTACCTGGGATAACAAGTGACACCAATAAATTATTAAAGCAGAGAGACTATGCCTGGGCTGTTTGGCATACCAAGAAGAATCAAATTAACCTAGATAAATAAAAACAACTAAGAAACAAAAAAGAACAAAGCAGCAAAGACAAGGCTCCAGCTTCTTTATAATGCAGACTGCTTTAATGATACACAAGCACTTTCACTGAATGCTTCATCAGGTGTAACACAATCATTAATACCACACCTTTTTATACCAAACCACATGACTCACTCATTAACATTTAAAAATATATTATCATAAAACTTCATAATTCATTGCTTCATATTAAGTAAATAATGTTAGTGAAACACGTTAAAACCATATAAAAACATATAAATATACAATATAATTTAACTAGAACATACAGAAATAGAATATATAGAGGTTTGTTTGTTTGTGTCTTTTGGCTTTTCCCGATTAGGGGTCGCCACAGCGGAACTCCGGTCCGCTGATGATTGGCAGTAGATTTTTACGTGCTGAGTTGCCGGCCCTGACACACAACCTTCAATGAAGGTACGCCCATTCACGCATGTCTCCACACAGAAGACGCTGTAGCCTGAGAATCGAACAGGACAACGTCTTACTGTGAGGTGACAACACTACCGCAGCACCACCACCTAAAGGTAATAAAAACGTTTTATCTTTTTAAGGGTCTGTTCTTTAACATAGGTCTCATAGGTCTGTAATCAATCAGACTGTAACAGTTGTCATGTGGTCTATTTAGCTATCTGTCAGACATGCAACAAATTTTATGTTGGTAAAACGGATAGATTTTTAAAAGACAGGATAACAGAATACATTTACCATATTAAGTAGCAAAGCACTTTCAATGCCCTTGCTAAGCATGTTTCAGAAACAAATGAGCAACATGAATTTAAATTTATGGTATTAGGAAGGAATTATGAAAGTAAAAGAGGGGGAGATGTTAGAAACAAGACTGAAGAGCTGGAGGCCAATTGGATAATATGACTTAAAGCAAGTGTAGGGCATGGTCTGAATGATTACATACCTATGAGACCTATGTTAAAGAACAGACCCTTAAAAAGATAAAAAGTTTTTATTACCTTTATATGTTCTATTTCTGTATGTTCTAGTTAAATTCCATTGTATATTTATATGTTTTTATATGGTTTTAACATATGTTTCACTAACATTATTTACTTAATATGAAGCAATGAATTATGAAGTTTTATGATAATATATTTTAAATGTTAATGAGTGAGTCATGTGGTTTGGTATAAAAAGGTGTGGTATTAATGATTGTGTTACACCTGATGCATTCAGTGAAAGCACTTGTGTATCATTAAAGCAGTCTGCATTATAAAGAAGCTGGAGTCTTGTCTTTGCTGCTTTGTTCTTTTTTGGATTTGCATTAGTTTTCTGTGAGGACACCTGGTTATTGTTGGGTTGTTTTTTGCAACTAAGAAACAAAGCCAAATCCCAAGTTAAACTTGACAAAAAGGCCTACTACTCTGCTGCACAGCAGCAGCACTACAGCAACCCAAGAAATTCTGGAACATCATAAATAAACTCATTCACCCTGGGAATTTATCCACACCCACTCCCTCAACCAAATCCAACACTGACAGCATATCCACACAATTTAAAACTTACTTCATAGATTCCATTCGCTCCATTATCAAGCCCCAACTCAACTCTATTCCATCTATTCCAATGCTATCTATCAACACCAGTGGCACATTCTCCTTCAAATCTGTTCCAACTCTCACCATAAAAAAACTGCTCTCCAAACTCAAACCTACTACCCTTGCTGCAGATAACTTACTGACAGAATTCCTAAAAATAGCAGCTGAAGCTATTGTCTATCCCATCACTATTCTAATTAACTGCTCTGTCTCAGAACACTATGTCCCCTTAAACTGGTAAATATGTTATATTATCCCCTGCACAAACAGGGTAATTCTACTGAGCTATCTAAATACAGACCCATTGCTAGCTTACCTCTTCTTTCCAAAATTCTAGTAAAATGCATCCACATGCAGCTTCTAGACTACCTACTAACCAATAACTTCCTATCTCACACACAGAATGGATTTTGCTCATGCCATAACACCACTACCCTCCTAAGTTTCACAAAAAACATTAATTGACAAAGAAACAATGGACAACTAGATTATTCTATCTTCTTAGATCGCTCCAAAACCTTTGATACTGTCTCTCACCAGAAACTACTTGATAAACTTGCCACCCTCAAACTTCTCTCACCTGTTTCTATAGCTACTTATCTGGGTGATAGCAAGCCACCAAATGGCAACAGAAATTGTCCTGCCTTCTTCCTGTAAACTTGGGAGTTCCCCAACATTCTATTCTAGGTCCCCAACTGTTTAGTATTTTCACCAACCATCTCCACTCATCAGCTCCTCTTGCCTCAGTCATACAATATGCAGATGATTCAACTGTTATCTGTGCAGCACACTCCCTAAAACAACTTGTAGTGTCAACTCAACAATCCTTCTCAGATGTTGAATAATTTCTATCAGAATCTCATCTAATTCTAAACCCCTCCAAGACTAAGTTGATGCCCTTTCACCCCAGCAAATCATGCAATCCCCCTACCCCATTTCAAATACACTCCTCCAACAACACCACCATATCCACTGTCACACAAACTAAACTACTAGGTGTACTAATTGACAAAAATCTGAAATTCAATTTACACCTATCCCAGTCCATCACGCAATCACACATAAAGCTAGGCTCACAGTGTAGAGTCATGTCTTTCCTAACTAACAACACTAGACAGGAGATTGCTTGTACACATCTACTCTCCAGCCTACTTTATGCATCAATCATCTTCACAAATTTGAGTAAAACTGACCTATCCAAATCAGACAGCTTTTTGAATAAGACTGTAAAATTCATCACCAACACACCACATAGGTCTCACCACTGCACTACTTTACGCCAACTAAACTGGCTAGAACTTCCTAACTACATACTCAACAAACCTCTACTCACAGAATAGTACATCATCCTGATAAAATCCCTGCCCTTCAAAGTTTGTCCAACTTTATACTAATACATGCCTCCTCTGATCCTCCAATAAATCCTTATTGCAAGTAACTAAATCCAAGAATAAAGCTGGCAACTTTCTCTACTCAAACTTCATCTCAAAGATATGGAATACCATCCCTCAGCCAGTCTCAAACACTACCAATCCATCTCACTTTAAAAAACTCCTGAAGGACTTCCTCAGTAACAACTGGCTATGCTTATGTACAGCTCCTGGCTAACAGCCCCGTCCCCTTTACTGCCAGCTCTAGCAACTACATCCTATACTCACAGATCTATTCCTGACGCCTACATTTATTACTTTACCATCTTAGCCCCCTTTTACTCATCTAATACTTTCTCTCCATCTTCTCATCCCATACAACACTGCTACTACCGTATACTTATTTCCCCTTAACTAATCCCTCCTTCACCACATTTCTTGCATTTCTCTTCTTTTCATCTATTATTCTCTCCCCTCCTCAATTGTCTTCTTCTCCAACTCCTATCCTCTCTCACTTCTCTGGTCTCTATGTACCTATTCACTTCACCATACTAATTAAGACTCCAATCCTGTAAACATGCATTTCCCCTATAGCAAGGTACCTATTTACTTACAGCTTCATAGACTAAACTAAGAATATTCAGATGCCACAGAAACATTCTGCAAGATAACTATTCTCTATTGTGTGTACTATATGATTTTTCATATTTGTGGATTTCATTTAAAATCCTAATTTGCATTTTCTTATGACTTGTTATAATTGTGTCTATCCTTTAAAATTTGCTAGAACCTGTTAATTATACTTTTTCATTGTAATAATATGTGCATTTTATGACCTGCTATATTTGTATTTATCTGTTAAAATTTGCTAGAAACTTAGCATTACTTTAATTGCAGTTCAATATAATTCCTTTCTCTGTAATTTTCACTGGAGCTTTTCTACCCAGGCCTCCACTGAAAATGGGTTCTCGCCAAGTCAGACTATCCCAGTAAACAAATAAATTTACCTACTGTGTGATACAGAGCAACTTACTTAACCAGACAATGCTTTTGGGTAAATGGGAAATCAGGCTAGGCTCCTTAATGGTTTCCATGCCTAGTAACTATGACCCTGTTGCCATTGTTTTCAAGCCATTCCCTATTGTATAGCTGATGTTGTTCAGAAATACTACGACAACATTACCAGCACACCAATTTTAATGCAATTTACTCTTCAAGGTCAGCAGGCAATGCATCTTTATTTAACATTTGTTAACTGGGAAGGTCTGACTTGGAACAAAGCCAATTTTCAGCAGAGGCCCAAGAAAAAACACTCTAGATCCATGTCTTTGTAACATGGGAGGAAACCCACATGAACAGAGGGAGAATATGCAGACTCCACACAGAAGGCATCCCAGCCAAGAATCAAACTGGCAAACCTCTTGCTGTGAGGCGACAATGCTACCACTGCATCATCCACTGTAGATCAATAACTGAAATGCAAAGTTATTTGCTAGCAGCAACCTCTGCGTTAATAATAGTTATCTTTAATGTGGAATTATTCAGATGACTTTTACTTCTGCTGAGCTTGTGCATATTGACTTGGCATATGTTAATAGGAGATTAATATTCCTTATTCTCTCATAAATACTCTTCTATTTAAACTTTGCTACACATGGCTACAAAGCTGGATCTTATGGTAGTGATCATTATACATTTTATGCAGTTCATCCAAATAAAGTATTTGCAATTTAATTCTTCATAGTATTAAAAGGTGCACACAGTCAACAAAAGGGATTATAACTGCTCATGGGGGGGGGGCTTTATGTGAATATAAGTATCTTAAACTCTTATTATATGTTCATTTTAAACAGTTTTTAACTGGCTTTACGGGACAAGTCTTACACGTGTATATGTGAATTAATTTAGGATACTTTGACTACTATGTGTTTGTGCAAATCAAATTTGAAATATGTGACTTTGGCCATTATTAATATTGTTACTGCTTTTTACACAGAAATCTGAGAAGGATGCAGTCAACAATGTAACTATAAATTCTGGGCTTCGGGATGTCTGTGGATAAAAATGGCTGAACCTGCTGAGCTGATTAAATTACAAAGTCATTAGTCTGTCTTGTAGGGATAATGTATATTTATGTAAAGCTAATTGGGAAACATTTCTGTGGCCATTTTTTTATCATGATTAGACATGTGATATGGATACACTCAATAAAGCAGCTGTAATTGTTTAGCATGGATACTGGTGGATTACAATGACGGCAGTTTGAGTGGTTCTTTATAATTCAAATGTTCTGAAATGGGTACTTTTGGGTACTTTTGTCATTACTGGTTCAAACATTGTGTTTCACTGCTTACTAGAAAAAAAAATGTACAAAACTGTAAATGTAAAATGTAGTCTAATATATGTTGCTGTATTAAACAAGAAATATAACTTTAAACAATTATGAAGGTGAATGAAAGAGCACATGCATTTAAGTGTGGGGCCAATAAATGTTTGTGTGGGCCCATTGTGTGAAAGCAGCTCAGGACCAAAGGTCCTCTTAATCTGCCACTGGCTAGATGCATTTTTAATTAATGTGAGTGACAGTGCACTTTCAATGAATATGAGTTTCAATGCATTTTTGAGTTTCATGGCAAGAGAAGTTTACTGTTGGTCATACTAAGTCTGTTTTCAATGTGAGACTTTTTTTTTTTTTTTTTTTTTTGGTTAGCAAAAGGCCATCAGAATGTTTGTCTTATAAAATTTTGAAATAAAAGGTTTAAATTAAATCCAAATCTGTTCATACTGTAAAACTAAAGAACATTGTATGCACACTGACAGGTTTGAAAAGTGTTGATGGTAGGTGAGAGATAGATGATTACTTAAGGTACCTTTTGACCATGATCTGGCTCTTACCAGTAATGCTTTCTAGTAGAAAAAGTGTATTGGGATGGAACAATATTTGTGGAACATACTTTTATATGTCGATATTCACCTAGCCATACTGGGATCACATTGCACATACATATAGTAAATGTAAGTGTAGGTGTACACACACACACACACACACACACACACACACACACACACACACACACACACACACACACAAACACACACAGAGATAGATAGATAGATGATAGACAGATAGATAGATAGATAGACAGACAGACAGATAGATAGATAGATAGATAGATAGATAGATAGATAGATAGATAGATAGATAGATAGATAGATAGATAGATAGATATAGGCAATGTATGAACAGTTGGACTAGACATACTGGCATCTGTCCAGGAGGGTGGAAGATTTGGGTGGGTAGCTGCAGTATGTGTTATAATATGCCTCTATCTCTGTCCCATAAATGTTGGCCATATACCTAGTAGGCTGGTGAAAAATTCATTGGGAACGGGTCCACAGCTATTCTACATTGACATTCAGACAGAAAGGGCACCATTATTAATCTGGGAGGTGTACATTGCATGACAGCGACAAAGTACATGGAATGTATCCATGTTCCACACTGGCTAAAAAGGATATGTCACTATAACCATGGATAGTGCTCATAGAGGTGTAGCATTATAGAGCAGACAATATTTTCCATGTACACAAATGGTCTTGTCACACACCATCTTACATTACACACACAGGGTATTTTATGCAAGGCATTAAGACTTACTGTCTCATGTTAGGCTGATAGCCCAGTGTTGAGCTTTCATCTCCGAATGCATCTTATTTTCTGATAGAATTCTTATTGTTAAATTCTTTTGTATGACTATACTATATTAGTAACAGTAGAGGGGTGGGAGGTTGGCATAATGGTTTAGGTGTTTGACTTATAAACCAAAGGTGCAGGGCTTGATTCTTACATGGGGTAACTGGCTAGGCTTAAAATGGTCCACAAAGGCAGTTAACCTAGTACTAACCTATGAGCCTAGATGGTTTCAGCAGCTGCACCTCTGAAGTATTCTATGATACAAGCAATGTTACAGGTTGGCAGCACAGTGTGCAAGTATTCAACCCACTTGAGGGCATCTGTACATTTAGGCAACATGTCTTGCACATTGTTTCCATTAAGCTCCTCTACTGAACTGAAACATCCATGTAAGTGCATTTCTGCAGCAGCTAACCTGTTGTTTCCATTTGTGTCACTGTATGCACACCCTTATACTTCGATGTATTCTCAAGACAGCAGCAGTGGCAGTATAGCTGCCTTTTATGCATCACAGACTGATTTGTATAATTGCCATTATGCATTACCTAGTAATGCATGCTACCATTTTTTAGATACACATAGAGCTGACCTGGATGTTATACATTGTAAATATGGCTTATGGTTATGGCATCAGTTGCAATTTGCTCCTATGTTTATACTGCCAACCATAGGTAAATAAGTTTACTTTTCTGTCTAGTTAAAGTATATTGTCACACTTTCCATAGCAAATGTAAATAACCAGTCCTTGGTAATGGGATTAATCCCCTTATCATGCACCGTATTACATTTTACAGTATTTGATATTAAAAGTGTGTTACTTTTGCAAATGTATTTTCTTGATAAGTACCACCTCTTGAACATGTTCAAGAATTTGAAACCTCCTGATCTGACACATGAAAGACTGAACCCACAATGCTTCACTACCTACATTAGTATATAAGCTATTATTTTTCTATGCTATGTGCAGCAAGAGAAGTCTTATATCCTAGTAAGACAATTTGTCAGCTAGGTCTCACAGGTGTAACACCCTACAATGGAAATCAACACCTGATAATTGATTAGTGAAGCCATAATGTAAGTAAGTAGCTTTTCCTCTAAAGATGTGTGTTATTTCTGATTACACAGTATGTTTTGCTGGTATATGTAAATCACTGCCAGTACCTAACTTGGCATCATTTTTGGGTGTGTTGACAGTAAAAGTAAAACAACAGAAAACATGCTATAATTATTGCATTCATTTCAAATTGCTTTAACATTAGGGTTATATCCAGAAATGAAATTAGCTGTGAAACAAGCATGCATGTGAAGTGTATTAATACTCATTAAATGATTTGCTCTGAGTCAGACTGTAGGTAAATGAATGTGGAATGTATCAAACCCTGTACTCTGGGCACAGGAAGCAACATATTATTCCCTTGTGCTATCTGCCAGGGAAAAATACCCATGAATACATGGGAAGAACATGTAAGACTCCACATAGAGAGTGATTACATGTCAGGACTGAACTCAGGACAATGAAGCTAGAGCAGCTGTTCTGCCATTAAGGAATATTAATTACATATCCATAGGTATTGTCTTAAGCTTGATATAATGGTTGTAGTGTTGGTGTGGTGATAAATTGGAACTGTGTGTATGCATTGTTTTGGACAGTCTGCAGCAGCAATAGTATGCAATGGTGTTGGACACTGATGGCGTATCACTCCATAGTCAGATTGCATGTGTGATATGGTACAATGGAGTATCACTACCACTTTGATATTGTTACCTTGACAGTGTTAACACTCTTTGTATATGCTCCTTTCATGGAACATATATTTGGTGATTTGCCTCATTATCATGCCTAACAGTATCATCTCTCTCTCTCTCTCTCTATATATATATATATATATATATGTGTGTGTGTGTGTGTGTGTGTGTGTGTGTGTGTGTGTGTGTGCATGTGTGTGTGTGTGTGTGTGTGTGTGTGTGTGTGTGTGTGTGTGTGTGTGTGTGTGTGTGTGTGTGTGTGTGTATGGATAGATAGATGATATAGCTATAGATATATATTTATCATTAGTGGACAGGTATAGTCCCACTAAGCTATTAGCCTCTTTTCATGGAATACCCAAGGTGGTATTTATACATCAAGGAGAAGTTAGGCCAGGACATTGGGAAACTGCCACTTCTTTAAGTGTCATGGGATCTTTTATGCCTACCTGAGCTACCACAAACTCAGGCTGATGCGGCTTCAATTCAACATCTCATACAAAAGATGACACAGTTAAGAGTGCAGTGACCCCATTATAGAGCACTACAGTGTCAGTAAACCATTTCCCTGCTGTGGGAATGGAACCCATAGTCTACTGTACCAGAAGAAAATGTGGTGAGTTGGCAGGGTGAAGTATTGCAACATTTTGCAGTCGTGTTTCTTTGGATTACTATTATGCACCTATATGACATAGTTACTTCTCAATGGAACTGATATTTCTGCAATAACATTCACATTAGCAGAATTGGATGGTGGCCTCACCTAGACATAATGCTTGTAGAAATTTCAAACAAATCATAGGCCTGTGGATGTGTAGAAGATTGATGCAGCAGCCATACTGTCACCACCAAATTTGCATACAACCTATGATCCAATGCAACATTGCATTGGCTGTGTCATAGTGTACATTATACCAGTATCCTATGAGTGCCCCATTACTTATTGGGGACTGGAGTTGAAATCACTATCTTATGCTTCATGCATGCAGATATTCATATTTGTGCTACAAGTGACAGCTACCTAGCTTACGTGAAATGGGTAACATATTGTACATAAGCTTATGTGAGATTGCAATGTGTGCATTTGGTGAAGCAATATTGGTGTAGTGTTATGCTATATATATTTATTTACTTACTGTTATTTTTCTTTGATCATTGTGGTGGCCTGACTAAATCAAGGGCCCATTGTCAGTGGAAGCTAAGGAAAAAAGCTTCACATATACAAATTTTCAACAGTAGCATAATTTTATAGTATTATGTATTGATACATTTTGTATTGATGACTGTCTTGCTATGTAACATAGTGGTGTCTGCACATCTGCATGCATAGTATTTTCAATGACCCACTGAGAGACATATTAATGTCGAATATTCTTTCATGCTACCTCCCATGTATGAGCAAAGGTGAATTTTATTACTATATATAGTGCTGCTATGTTCATGTGATGATGTTTCCTACATTCACGTGCTGTTTTTACTGCCTGAGTGAGCCTGCACCACAATTTTCCTGTATTAGTGAAGCATGTGTTATGGTCATTTTCAAACAAATACCATTCTAATTTATGTACCCCACACACAGGTGTTACCTGCATGTCAGTGCATATGACATATATACTGCCTGACCTATGCAAGATCACATATGTGCACATGCTTGCTGGCTTACCATATAGTAGTATGTACTCAAGTGCAGACAGCAGCCCTCATAGGCAATTTGATATTCCCAGTGTGTTGAAATGATATACCAGTGTATTTCATAGATTATTAGACTGTTACTAGGCTAATGACGAGAGGGGCCTTTTTAAGTCTAGCCAAGTTTCCTGTAGATCATGTCTTGCATATGCTATTGAAGACCACATGTAGCACAGGATATCTTAAACACAGTTACAGCAGATTCTCTTGTATGAGTGCATTTGCAATGACATGTTGTCATGCAACTCATCCAGTTGTACGCATATGGCCTCCCATAAAACATGCCTGAGTGTTGATCAAATACAGGTCGCCATAAAGAATATGTCTGGCTTGTGTGAAATTGGCAATTGCATGTGTAATGAATAACCAGCAACCATGCATGCTTGCCATGCATATTAGACTGCATGCCTATAGTGTGTTAATACAGGATGTGTGTATTTCCTGTATGTGACACATACTTAGGTTCATAGGAAGTTACTAAGTTTGCAGTCCAGAAGACCATTAAGAAGCCTCACTCAAATTCCGAATTACCCCAATATACAGTCTGCTTAAATAACTTGCTCAAGGTCACACATTAAGCAAATTAAGACTGAAGAAATCAAACACTGTACCACAGTAATTATCTTGCTAACAGCTCATAGCCTCAATCCTCTGTGGTAACTGACTGTCATGTGTCATTCAGTTATGCATATGCCTCTCCCATGTTGGAGAAAAGCAGTTAAATACCCAGATTGGTTGCAATGATTATTGTGGAGCATATTTATCACTCTGCCCAGCATGTGCTGTTCAAAAGCTAGGGGCATCACCACCAGTATTCTGCTGTCCTTGAGACATTGCACTTTGTCATCCATTTAACATTCCACTGCTGTTTCATGGTATGGAATACACTATTGGTGACTTACATGAAGGCTTATAGTGACATCTGGTTCCTTGTTATGATGTAACACCTAGATATGGCACATTATGTTAGGTGAACATGGCACATGTTTTATACATACTGATACACTCTATGCCACATTGGGTGACTGAAAGACATCTATAGTTAACATAAATCTGACTAAAGTGTGTGTGTGTAAGTGTGGTGTGTGTGTGTGTGTGTGTGTGTGTGTGTGTGTGTGTGTGTGTGTGTGTGTGTGTGTGTGTTGTTATTATTGTTTGTCTTTCGGCTTTTTCCCAGCATGGGGTCGCCACAGCAGAACTCTGGTCTGCTAATGATTGGCATTACATTTTTACGAAAAGCCGAGGTGCCAGCTCGATGCCCAACCTTCAACGAAGGCATGCCCATTTATGCACACATGTCTTTCAAATGCTACCCAACCACGGGGAGGACATGCAGACTCCACACAGAAGGCACTCCCAAGCCAAGCCGAGAATCGAATGGGAGAACCTCTTGCTGTGAGGTAACAACGCTACCGCTGTACCAAACCACTTTTAGCATATTGTACATATGATTATCCTGCCCATGGCATCCTTGCTGCATTGGTGCTCATATTTTGTGAGATGCATATTCTTTTGTGCTTGTGCATCCCTGCTACCAAACATACATACATATACCATGCCTGCACATTAACATGCCTGCTGTTATCCATGAACATGCAGGTGGGCATATGGATATTGTATGTCTGTTACTCACCTTCCTATGCATGATACAATTGTATCTATCTTGGACAGACACATGTGTGCATCTCAGGATTCATACCTGTTTTTCAAATGCATATGTATGCCTAATGTGGGTTCATTTTGTTTTGACACATATATCGCTACTGTACAGCTGGTGATAATGGAAAGATCTACAGGAATATGCAAATACATCTGTCTATAAAGTTTCCCCTTGTGAGGACAGTGCAACATTCAGAGAACCTAGATGGCGATGAAGAATGCAAGGATTGAGAAAAGCAACACAGAGATACTAGGGTCAGCTGCACCACCTGTACCAAACAACTTTCTTCTGGCCCATGACATTGATGTTTATAGACCTATGGATGTGGAATTCAAAAAGGAAATGTGGCAGGTTGCCCATAAGGTCTCTAAGAGCAGATGGGAGACATGTACTAAGAGACATTCAGGGAGAAGGTAAGAGTGATGCATCAGGCCTTCAGCACTGTCTTTGATTTATTGATTTGATGATGTTACTAAGAATTGTCAGCCCTACACAGAAAAGTTCATTCTCAGCAGTAGGTATTGTATATGTGGTACCTTCCAAACTCCCTCCATCATGTATATATCCATTATATTCTTTCCATTTATTTTTCCATTCATTGCCATGCAACTGTATTGGTATAAGTTGGTGCAGCACATCTAAATCTTTGTGCACAATGACATCCAGTGAGTAGACACCTTGCACTCACCACTCCTGTGCATCTGCATTTCTCCCATAGATATGTTCACTGTACCAGCACTAAGATATCTGTTCTCTGTTATTCACTGCTGTCTGGATAGTGGTTTGTCATTAGTGTCCTCTTTTGAATGTTAGACGGGTGTCTTCTGGTGTAGAGTGGCTCATTGGGTTTGTGTGTATTGATGTTTTAAGTTATGTTGCATCGTATATCAAGTGACACACATTGATGAAAACTGGAACAGGAATAAATGCTTTTGCCCCTGTTTTTAGGGAAGCACACCACTATTACTGATATCCCCCATAACAGCTGTGTTCATGTTACTGGGTATATCATAACTGGGGTTAGAAAGTGGTGTACTGGTCCACTGTTATTTATCAGCAAGCTGCCATTCCAGTTGTCAAGCCATATACTGTGCCTATCAGCCAGATATTTGCATGTAGTTGATCTTCCTGGCTATCTTGCTTGCACTGTTAGAGGTATTGCCATCATTACTGTGAACTGGGTCATGCTGCAATGATACTACTGCAACAACTTCCACATACATCCCCTCACATTGATCTACATGTGTATTTTGGCTATTTTACATAAACAAAGTGTATGCTGTTTTTTCACACATATTATCATATTGGCTCACTTGCCACACGTATCCCTGCAGAGTTGTCCTACCAAATATATACTGAAACAGCATCATATCTGTCATGCCATGGTGAGAAAATGCAGACTGCAATGCCAATTACATCTGTGCATCTGTTGTCAATTGTAGGTGAACACCATCTCCTGATCAGTCAAAAGCATATGTTTACCTGCCTATTTGTACCTCCCTTATCTGCACATCCACCCGCCATTATGTGGTGCTGATGACTGTGGAGTTCTAGCAACATCCACAGCATCTCTGGCACATCTTTCTGTGTGTGCATGCATGACTCATGCCATCATTGTCAATCACCTGCAAATCACAATGTATGTAGTCGTGGTCCCATCATAGTGCTGTTTCACATTTGTATTGCACTAATTGGTTAAGTCTGTTTGCAGGTGCACACTGTTAATAAACTCTGCCCAATATCCACCTGCAATACCCATTATGACACATGCCATTACTCCACAATGCCTGTTTAATACTGCATACCCTGTTTTTCCTGGCTGCATCCTTCATTCTTCACCAGGCTGTCATACTCATACCCATCCTTGTGTCTCTTTCATGTCACTGTAAACATTTTCTATATTATAAATTGTGTCAGTCTGCATTGCTGACAGCTGTTTGCAACTTCATGAAACATCACTGTATCTTTAAAATCTCCTTCTGCTCTATCCCAGTTCTACAGCTATGTTAACTTTTCCTTGCATTTATGGCCATGTGCATGTGTTCTTTTTCTGCCCCTTTTCCATACTCATTATGGCTGTCTGTTGCCAGCATAATGGCATTTCTGCCATTGTTATCTGTGTTGTCCATGCTGTGGCAACAGACCCATTATACCACATGCATACACACTCTTGGCATATGTATATTCCTGCTTATGCAATTTTGTGCATGGCAGTTCTGCATGGCTCCATTGTCAGTATTCTTCTGTCACAGCAGTGGAACATTACACCCTATGTGGATGTGTTACATGTGATGAACATGCTTTTTGCACTTGTGGAAAATAATGCTTTGTTGGGATGTCATTCATCCATTTGCTATATGGATTCTGTGTGATGCTGGCACATGCTTAATTCGTCATCTATTTTGTATGCATTGCTTCTCATCCTATCATCCAACTGCTGTGTTGTACATCTGTGTATTGAGTTTCTGTATGGAAAAATCCCTATGTGTCGTGCCTCCCTTAATTATTATTGTGTTATGCTTTATTTTCATTCCACTTTCCCTTCTCCCATGCACCTAGCCCTTCCCAGAGTCTTTTCTCTCTTTCTCTCACACGTACACACATGCACACACAAATACATGGACATATCCCCCCAAAAAAATATCTATGTGTCTCTGACCATCGCTCTGACCTTCCCATCTCACCCCTGTACCTTTGGCTTTCTTTTCTTATCTCTCCCATTCTTAAGGAGTGCTGCATGCATTGCCCACTTGTGTCCCACTATCCTAGTACATTTTAGAAACCTTTTCTATGCTATGCTAGTGATGTGGCATTCTCTACATAGCATCATATATATATATATATATATATATATATATATATATATATATATATATATATATATATATGTATATACAGATATAAAATTCTTTGTGTCATGAGTTATACACTATTGTCCATTCATTATGGAGGATTTCCAATTGCACATATGCAGTGATTGTCACAGTTTATTCTCTTATGCACATATGTATGTCCCTGTCTTTGAATTCTGCTTGCTTTTTAACTTACATGGTGGTATGTTGTATCACTGTGAAGAGCTTTGTAAATCCTTATTCACTCACTCATTCTTGTAGTTCATTGAATCTGATGTGCCCTCCATTTAACTGTATTTTTATTTCCCTATTTTGGATATGCTAGACGTTGTTTTGGGCAGGTTTCATATTGTGTTATTTTTTTTATCATCTCTTTATCATCAATTGGTGCTAATTGTGTTGCTTGCCCATCCCCTATATGCTAATTGTACTGATCAGCTCTTACTGCTAGCATGCTTTACTTTCCTGACAGATTTTCTTTTTCATTTGCATTGAACTTTACAGAAGAATTTCTGAGATCATATTTTATATAAACTAGTTGGAAGTGACATAAAAGTAACTGGTATACAATTGTAGATTACATTTTTATTTCTTGTTATAGCACTGCAAAGCAAATCAGTAGTGCTCACATAAACTTTGCATGTGAATAACCTGACCCAGTTAGTCTGCCTGAGTAAATTTCTGTTGTAATCTTAACAATGATCTGAGCAAGATTTTTTTGTTTCAATGTATCTATTTAGTGCACATTTAAAATCCAGAATTTAAGATCTGATACATTATTTTATTTGGCGTGGTTTCCTTTAACTTGTTGTATCAGTAGTTTAGCATTGTTTCTAGTCCAGAATATATACTGATGTCTTCAACAGTCTCATATGTAATGAGAATTTATTTTCATTGAGCAATCACAAGTTTTCCATAGAACCCTGAACTTTCCTATAGGAATCAGTGACATGTTTGGGTTTATACCTGTATGTGAAGGTATTACTCATATGAATTGTTAGCAATGCATATTTTCTAAATATTAAAAATCTGCAACTCTGTAAGGCAATACTTTTTCCATGAATCACTATGATATGCTATGAGATGTAACTAACTTTGTCAGTCACTTCACGATTATCTAAATAATAGTTTATGGACGTAAGCTCTTACATAATCATTTCAAAATTATCTGCACAGTAGTTATATAATTGTCTCTGCAACACTTTATGCAATTGTAGCCTGATTCTGGCTGAACAATGTTCATGGACCAGTTTACTTAATTGGTGAACAAATAAAAATAAAAAGAAATAAAGAGCTAAAAATAAGTGGGAGACAAGTGAGCAACAGTTCTGAAAATGTAAAGGATCAGAAGATGGTTCTCATTTCCAAAACCAAGTACCTGTAGATGATATGCAGGGCAATACATGATTTATTTAGTGATTTTGTGTATTGAAATCCAGAGACTTCTGAAGTCTTTGGATTTTAAATAGACAAAATAAATAAATAAATAATGTATTGCTCTGTGTACAAGCATGTGTTTGTTTTTTTTATTTTGCTTGGAGTAGCATGGGTGGATATTTCTCAACTGGCTTTATAAGATAACTAACTATACAGGCCATCTACCTTTTGCCTGGACTTCAGAGAAATTGATTACAACCACTAGAGGGCCTAGCACAGATCCCTGTGGTACCCCACTGGTAACTGGTCTACTGATGGAGGTGAACTCCCCAACTCTGACATTATGCATTTTGTCGGTGAGCCAGTTTGCTACCCATTTAGTAATGTATGGGTTAATCCCTAGCTGGGAGAGTTTTTCTATGATACCTGAATGCCCACATCCAGTGTTTTGGTCACATTCTCAAAGAAGTTCACTAGGTTTAATAAGAAAGATCTACACTTAATGAAACCAAACTGGGTCAGGTCAAGGGTTTGAAAGTCACCTATGTCCTTGTGGATAAGGTCCATGATGATTCTTTCCATGTCCTTGCAGATGAGGCTGTTTAGGCTTATGGGTCAATAATTCCCAGGGTCAGTTGATGGAACCCTTTTGTGCAGGGGGATTACATTTGCTCTTCTCCACTCTCCCAGGACAAAGACAGTTCTCAGGCTATGGTTAAAAGGAGTGCCAGGTAGTTCCAGTAGGTCTTATTTTAGATTATTTAGTAAGCAGCCTGGAATATTATGTGGTCACTTAGAGGCCATGTTTTTTGGCCTTGGAGAGTGCATGTATGAACTGTTCTTTGGAGATACTTGGTAAAGGACTAGTGTCAGGAATGCTTTGGGGCATGTCTGGTGGGGACAAGAGGGTGAAGTTATTACCAAATCTGTCTGAGAGCAGATTGTCAATTTCCTCAGGTTCAGTGTGAGTGGTAATCTCCACAATAAGTTTGGCACGCAGCTGGACATTCCGTTTTAGGTTTTGAATGTAGCTAAAGAATGTCTTATGATTGTCTTTAGCTAGTGATGCTAATTTAGACTCATAGCTAGCCCTAGAAGACTTAACAAGATATCTGATTTGCTTGTTCATGCTGTGGAGTTGAGTAAGTTCCCTCCTGTTCTTAGATATCAGTTTCTTTCTTTTGCTGTATAGCTTATTTATACGTACAGTCCACCAGGGTGGCTTGTTTTTTTTTGGAAGACCTGGATTTGTTCCTGTTGGGTCCAGCTGAGTCAATGCATTTGTTTAAGTGGCTGTATAGTACATTTGCATATTCCTCTGCATAGGATTAATTGTTGGCTATGTTGGCAGGAGCTTTGAAGCTTTTTATGCCATCATTTAGCAGGCAATAGTTTGCTCTGCAGAAATTTTTTTTTTTTTTTTACTCCTCTGGGGGTGTCAAGTCTGATCTTTTCTTCAAATGAGACACATTTGTGGCCTAACCTTACCAGAGAGGGCAACACACAGGGGGTAGTGCAGTGACCCTCCATGTTGGTGAGTATTAGGTGCAGGACATTTGAGGCCCATGTAGGGGCACAGACCAACTGTTCCAGGGCATTTGAATTAACAAAGTCCAGGAACCTCATAGTGATCATGCTTGTGCTCATGTAAGTTGCCCAGTCTATGGAAGGATAATTGAAACTTCACATGCCCAAGGTGTTTAGCTGTATACTGAGTGACTCTAGCAAGTCCAGGTAGACTGTGTGCTTCTCCTGGTTTATGGTAGGGGACCTGTAGCTAGCGATATAGAGGGGTATTTTACCTATAGTTAATAGGACCTAGGGTAGGTCAAGAGAGTTGTACTGTTTCACCAGTTTCGAGGTGTATTTGGATTTAATAAAGATGGATATATCTCCTTCTTTGGTATTTTCACACTTGTTTTGAGGTCTGAACGTACAGAAGGTATTATAGCCTTGCATGGCTAGGGTGCGCTCTATGGCCTTGAACCAAGTCTTGGTGACTACGTAAATGTCAGCATCTTCCAAGGTGAGGAGCACTTAAACACAAGTGAAGTTAAAGAGTTTTAACACAAATTAACCAATACAAAAGCCTAAAACTGAGCCTTTTTCCAACAATCCCCAACTCAGATGGGTCCTGGACTACACATTTCTGCCACAAGGGTGCAGAAGGGCCTTCTTAATGTAGGATGGCTGGTTTTAGTGCTCAAGTAATGTCAAACAGCCTAAGTTCAGCAAATCTGAATCTAGCCTATGCTATGAAATACAGAAGTACTAGAAATTCAAAATGCAGAAAAAACAGTCACAGCAGTAAAAGCTAGCAAAATGAATTGACAGTTAAACAAAATACAGTTCACAAAAAGTACAATGCAAGCTGAAAATATGCTTATTGTTTTTTGAACACAGTGGATGCCTTACATTTAGTTCAGATTTACTCCAGATCTCTGGCTAAAATATATATATATGTTAGTGCACTATTCTCACTTGCACATGTATAGGTATTTTAAAGCAAAGTATGACTCTGTTTTATAAAGTGAATGTAAGGACCAGCAGTTTATTTTTATATCATGATTTATACTCAATTTAATAAAATCATCCCACAAACACTAACAGCAGCCATTGCCAATCAGACCAAAACAGAATTCCTTCAGCCATGTTATGACCCATACCTTGTGACTCTTGTCCATCTCTGTCTTTCCCTTACCTATTCCTTTTGCACTCCTGCTCTGATATTCTAGTGTTGTTCTCCAGCTTCTAACACTCTGTTGCCCTCTTCTATGTATGTATGTTATGCATGTATGTATGCATGCATGTATCTGTGTATGTATGTATGTATGTATTTACTTATTTATTTATTTATTGCTTTTGTATACTGGGAAGGTCTAACTGTGCTCAGGACTCATTTTCACTGGAGTCCCAGGGAGAAAAGCTCCAGTACAATGGAATGCAGTTGAACATTGACAAGTACATCTAACAGATAATGTGTATTTAATCATGGGAAATGCCATTCTTATGCAGTATATATGTAAACAATGAGAGCAACAAATCAGTAGTGGAATTATATACTCACAGACATAGTCTTATAATGGCAGTTGTTCATTACATTATTGATACAGTATTAAGACATATTGCAAGGTATAATTTTATGCAGTTACTCTTTGTTTTAGAATGGGAAAGAGTTTGATAAAGAGAATAGTTAGATGGGAAAAGAATGATTTAATAAGGTGGAGAATGTTGCCAGTGCCATGAGCTGAGTAGGTGTGTTTTTAGTTGACCCTTGGAAAGTTTTAGTGATTGGCATTGTCTAACTGTTAAGGATATAATGTTCCAAGTTTTGGATACTATATGAGAGTAAAGAGGGCAGCTAGCTGACCTGTTAGGTTTGGCTATACGTAGTTGAGTTTGTTGGAAAAGCACATAGCCCTAGTTAGCTGGTAAGATTGTATTAAGTTTGTTAGGAATGGACTGTTATTTGTTTTTATATAGTAGCTTATAGGTTCATAGGTTCATAGGTTCATACTAGGCTATCTGCCCTAGGGCATTTATAAGCCTAGCCAGAGTATGTGTGGCTTTTGCCACCCCTTGGAATGAGAATACTGTGCCCATTTAGGGTTTAGTTTACTGTGCCTCTCTCTAGTAGTGACACAAAGATGACCCCCGGGGTAAACCTATGATCTCCCATCCACTCGTCAAGATTTCTCTTGAAGAGAGTCAGTGAGGGGCTCTGCCTAACATGGACTGGGATTCTGTTCCAGAGTGTAGGGAGGCTCTGGGTTATGAATCTGTCCCTCCAGCATGTCCTATTTATTTCTGTGTTGAGGTTCAAATCTCTCGCTCTCGTGGCTCTGGTGGATTTGGATTTTCTGAGGTGGAGCATGTCCATTAATTCCGGATTGGACGTGGCCTTGTACGTCAGGCATAGATCGCCTCTGAGTAGGCGTTATGCGACTGAATAGAGCTGGAGTTTCTTCAGCCGGGCAGCATATGACATATGTTTGAGAACCTTGATCCTCTTGGTGAGGTACATTTGGGGTCTTTCTAACTGCTGCAGGTGTCGGGTAAGGTATATCCCAAATGGGGCATTGTACTCAATTATGGGCCTGATAAGGGAAGAGTATAGGGGCACAATGACCTCTCTTGATCTAGATGTGAATCCTTTCATGATAAGGTGGGTAATATAGAAGGTCTTCCTAACCACCTTGGCAATGTGAGTGTCAAATGAGAGGTTACTGTCAACTTGGGTCCCTAGGTCCCTGATTACTTCTTCCATACTTAATGAATTACCACCTATGTGGTAATTTGTGGGTACTTTGTTTTTCCCAAAGGGTATGACTACACATTTTTTGGCGTTCAGTTTAAGGCCATGGCTCTGGCACCAGTTATCCATTTCTATGAGGCCTTTCTGAAGGATGCTTGTGTCAGCTGGAGTATCAATTATGGTGCCCAGTTTGCAGTCATCTGTGAACTTTGTCAGCCACAATCCTCCTATGTTTGCTTGCACCTCAGAAAAATAAATGCCGAACAAGAGGGGTCCCAGGACCGAGCCCTGTGGGACACCGCTTGTGACTGGCTTAGAGTCTGACATGGCTCCAGCAATTCTGACCTTGTGGGTTCTGTCCTTGAGCCAGTTTGCAACCCATCTTATGACATATGGGTTTACATTGAAGCTGGTGAGCTTGTCTATGATGCCCGAGTGGGGTATTGTGTTGAAGGCTTTTGCAAGATCAAGGTAGGCTGTGTGAACTGCCTTACCCTCATCAATGGCCTTAGTGACTGTTTCAAAAAAGTCAACCAGATTCAAAAGGCAGGATCTGCCCTTGACAAAGCCGAATTGGGTAGGATCCAGTGTCTGTAGGTCCCCAATGTCTTTGTTTATGAGTTCCATAATGATCCTCTCCATAGCTTTGCAGACCAGGCTCATCAAGCTTATGGGGCGGTAATTTCCAGGGTCTGTAGAAGCACCTCCTTTGTGGAGTGGGACCACTGTTGCTGTACGCCATTCTTTGGGTACGTATCCTGTAGTAAGGCTAAGATTAAACAGCAGCCTTATGTACGGGTTTAGTTCCTCTTGGAGTTCATGTAGCACGCAACCCGGGACACCGTCTGGTCCCATTGATGCTGTGTTTTTAGCTTTGGACAGGGCGGCTTTCACCTGGGCATCTGAGATGTCAGGGAGGCTACACTCTGCTGGGATAGATATTTCTCCTTTTGGGTGGGGGGGGGGATTTGCACTGAACCTGTCTGCCAGTATGTTAGCAATGTCTGTGGGTTCAGTGTATTTTTTGTCATTTTGGACTAACTCTGAGCATACCTGGGAGTTTCCACCCAGGTTTCTAACATAACTAAAGAAGGCCTTGTCATTGTCTTTAGTGTCTTTTGCGATTTTTCTCTCGTAGTTCGTAGTTTTTTGCTAGTACTGATCAGAGATGCCTTCCCTTTTGGGGATTTTGCTCTGTCATGTAGTAGCTTCCTCCTCCTGTTGTAAAGCTTGTTAATGGCTGGTTTCCACCAGACAGGACGCCTGCCTTTGGGGGAATGGGTCCTGGTTTTATTTGGGATTGCATGATCCATGCATTCTTGAAGGTGTCCGTAGAAAGCGTTTATAAAGGATTCAGCGGTGTGGGCTGTGGTTTCCACTGGCCCAGGGGCCTTGAAGGATACCACTTCAGTCTTAAGAAATGTGAAGTCAGCTTTTGAGAAATTCTTCACTGTGGTCCTTTGTGCTGGGGGTGGGGGCGGGATGTGGATTTCCAGTGAGATTAATTTATGGTCTGATCTCACTAATGAGGGGTATACTTCCGGTGTGGAGCATTGTGTCCCCATGATTGTGATGATCAGGTCTAGTATATTATCTCCTCTTGTGGGAGTGGTGACTAGTTGTTCCATCGCATTTGAGTTTATGAATTCTAGGAACCTTTGGGCTAGGGTGTTGGGGCTTGAGTAATGCTCCCAGTCTATGTTTGGGTTGAAGTCTCCCAATATGATGGTATTTGGAGAGACATTCATACTCTCCAGTGTCTTCAGGAAGGCTGAGTGGGGTTCCTGAGTTTGAGAGGGTGGTCTGTAGCATGCTACAAACTGTAGGGCAGTTTTACCTATGGTTAGTTGCACCTGGATGGTCTCCAATGCTTCGTGCATTGCCACTAACCTGAAGGTGTGGGTATCTTTGATGAATATGGATACTCCCCCTCCTTTTGTGTTTCGGTCCAAGTTTTGAGGCCGAAAAGCATGATCTGAGGTATAACCTGGTAGTGCTGGGGTGCTCTCAGGAGCCTTGAACCAGGTTTCAGTCACTGCACAGACATCAATGTTCTCCATACTGAGGAGGGCTTCGAGAGCGTGCATCTTGAGGTTTAGACTTCTGGCATTGAGCAGCATTACCCTTAGTTTTTTTCCACTTGTGTTTTCTAGGGTGGGTTTGTCTTTTGAGCCTTGCCTAAAAAAGGCACTATGGGGGTGGCAAGAGCCTTGGCCAATATCCAGAAGCCCAGGGGTGACAGGTGCAAGCCATTCCTTGTGAAGCAGTGTGGCTTGTCAAGCATGTCATCCCAAGCAGACAGACATTGGATCCCCTTAGAATGACACCAGTAATTGAGCCAATTGTTAAAGCTGATCATTTTGTCTTTGTACTGTGACATCATTCTTGGTGAGGATAAGATGCTGCTCAGGGTCAGGGTCATACCAGCGTGGGCTACATAATCAGAGAGCTCCTCTATGTCTCTTTTCATGTAGTCCAGGGAAGTACGTCTCAGGTCATTTACACCGACATGGACAATGACTGAGTCATATTTGTACTTGCTTTGGAGTGACCTGAGTGCTTGTGTTATGTGGCGGATTCTAGCGCTCGACAGGCAGCTTACTGTAACCTTTTCCTTGTTCAGTCTGGTGAGCGGGACGTCAGTGTGTCTGACTATGGAGTCACCTATTACAAGTGTATCAGGCATGTTGTATGGCCTTAAGGGCTGTGACTGTTTGGCACACTGACTTTGTGAACTATGTATCGCATGTGCTATGTTTTGAGGTAGTGGTTGCTTGGATGTTTGCTTTGGAGGCCTCTGTTGTTTTGGTAGATTTTTAATTAGAGCCTCCGAGTATGTTTTTGTGTGTTTATGTGTTTGGTTTGTAGTTGTGATAGGTCTATGTGAGACTGGGTTTGTGGTGTGTGTAGTTACCTTCTCCTCCTGACTGGTTTTGCCAGTACTGAGTCGAGGGAGCTCAGCCTCCAGTTTGGCTATATAGTTGCATCTCTCACATATATTTGTATTTGTTGGGAGGAGGAGAGGGTTGTCTTTGTACATGAGGCAGTTGTAACATTGCCTCAATATTCCCAGATTCACCAGCTGAACTGGAGAGGACGCCAGTAATTGACCCTTCGACATGCTAGAATAGTGTAAGGGATTGCTGTGTAACTGAGTCAGAAAGGACCTATAGGGAAATGGGTACTCAAGGGGATTGTAGGTGGATGTAATGCTTTCTTTTTGTTTAAGAGTGCTTTACCTGTGTAAAAATGCTTTAGGAGCAAGTGCTGGGCTTTTCAGATAGAGAATAGACTGTTTAGATTGAAAGTAGAGCAGTTCTAAGGGAAAAACTGAAGAGCAGACTTAGCGGAGCCAGAAATAGTTTAAACTTGATTAACTGGCGCTGCCCGATGCTGCACTATGCGCAACTTTGCGCAAAGTTGCGTATAGACAGTAGGGAGTTGAAAGTATATTAGCTAGTGTCATAGTATGATCCACTGGAGGTGTCTGAGTGCTAAACAGTGGTGTGATCTATGAGGGAGGCTGTCTGCACATTTTTCAGCCTTCCTATAGCACTGTTCAAGCTTATTTTAATACGTTTTTTGGATGTTGGTAAATATTGGTGCAGCATAGAAGAGCATGGGTATGGGGAGGGGAGCAGCAATATGATATTTAGCTGTGTGTGATAGGGTTTGGTTCTATGGACAGTACAAAGTTTTTGGTGTGATTTTTTTTTACTACATTAGCTATGTGAACATCAACATTTAGGGCTTTATCTACATGAACTCTAAGTAGTTTGGTATGTGTAACAAGTTGTATTTTGTTTGTTGATAAAGGAGGTAACAGAGATGGATTACTTTTATATTGCAAGGTGTTTTATATTGAAGAGAAGCAATTTTGAGTTGTTAGGGTTGTGGAAAAACTGATTGGCTGTCAGCCAGTTTTCTACTGATGAGAAAGATTCCTGAGTCAGCTGTTGTAGAGAGTCACATTTTTTTGCCAAGCAGATGATAGTCAAATCATCTGCATACTTTAGTAGGGTGGCATTCTTGTTTGTCAGGACAAGTTCTTAACAAAGGTGGAAAAACAGGATAGGACCAAGTATGGATCCCTCTGGGATTTCAACTTCCATGAAAAGAAATGGTGAAATGTCAATTAGCCATTTCACTGCTGGAAAACCACAAGAAGGAGGTATTACCAAAGCCTAGCTTAGAGAATCTTTTAAAGAGAATAATGCTGGAGATTGTGTCAAAAGCTTTACAGAGATCAAGAAAGAGGGATGAATGTAGGTTGACTTCTGTTTGTGTTGACTGTACTAATGAAGCTAAGAAGAGCTGTGGCAGTGCTAAGGTGGGGGCAGTAACCATGCTGTAAGAGAGAGAGAGAGACAGAGAGAAGTGTTTTTTGGGTGATATGTTGAAGTAATTGGGCCTGAATGCATTTTGAAAAGTATCTTAGATAGAGGGAATAAAATAGCAATAAGCCTAATATTTGTGAGCTCAAATTACTGACCACTTTTATAGTTAGGCAGGATGTAGCATATTTTTCATAGGAGCGGTACAATAGGATTCATTGGTAGAGTGTTTAGTCAATAAAGAGACAAGGTCAACTATGGCCTCTGCTGCAAGGTTCAGATATTTACCTGGTAGGCTGCCAGATGCTAAGGAGTTGGATTTTAGTTTGAGTAGAAGTTTTTAATGGTGGATTCAGGGACTGATTGGAGGGATATGAAGTGTGGGAATTGTAGAGGTTTGAATCTGCTCAGGGTATTGTTTTTGTTCTTGGTGTTATTAAGTAAGGATGAAAATGAACTAATAAAGTTGGAGTTAAATGCACTGGTGATGTTTGGGGGTTATTTGACTTGATTGTTGGAGAAGCTTGTGTTGAGTGGTTAGGTTTTAGGAGGTGATGTATGCACAACCAGAATATTTTGGGATTATCATGATTTTTACTTTGGAGACTTTTTTGTATGTTTGTTTTTTTTCATATTTAATTTGATATTTAGTTCTGTTTCTGAGTTCTTTCAATTTTTGATGGTTAGTTTTGGTTTTGTTTGTTGTCCAGGTTTTTCAGGAAGCATCTGAAAGTTTTGTAAAATGTTTGGTACTTCTGGTTAGCCAAGAGGCGGGATTTGACTTTACTTTATTTTTCTGAGTGGTACTATTTGATTTAGTATGATTAAGGTTATGTTATTAAAGATATTTAACCATTGTCCATTTGTACTAAGTGCGGTATGAAATGAAGGTACCAGTTTCAAAATTTTTCAGGTTATCAGCCATATTGTAACAAAGCTGTTTTTGGATGTTTATCTGTTAAAGCAAATAAGGGCAGATGGTCACTTAAAAAGTTAAAGTTCCTGAATTAGAGATTTTACTTACCCATCTGATGTTTTATTATTATAGTGAGTGTGAGAGGTGAACAATTAGTAAGTCCATACATATTTATGTTTTGAGATTAGTTACTAGAGGAACATGAGAGTCAGTATAAAATAACCTAGTATTATTTTTTTTCTTGAGGAGCATTAGAGATGAGCCAGTAGAGGATGTAATTTGTAGTGGGATGATTGTTAGCTGGATAAATATAGATGTGTGCAAGATTTATGATGGTTTAGTTTGAGAGTTGTGACCAGGACTTTTCTATCAAACAACACTATATCTACCACTGCAGAGTGCTATTTCAAGAACCATATCTCAATGCATTTTTGACATATTACTTCTCATTCTAAGAGAGTTTTCTTCATTTTATTACATTTTTAGAACTTACATCTGGATCCTAGGTGGGGAAGGGTTGTAGTTTGGTGCTTGATCATTTAAAGCTACTTTCAGTTCCAAGATGGTGTCTGATCTATAAACTGCCACTTCTACATGCTTCAGTCTCCTTCATTACTTTCCTGTGCTACTACCTGCTTATACCTCCTGTTTGGACATAAATGTTGTGGATTTTCCAAATTTGTTTTCCTACTCCTCTGTGAAGAGCATTTGTGGATTTGCCACTCGATGTTTTCTGTTTTTGAATACCTTTCTACAAGATTCCAAATCTTCTACCAAGTCATGTTGTAGCTCATTCTGCTTAAACTGCTATGGAAGAAAAAAACAATGCTGACATGGAAACTCAAACAATAAAAGTGAAATTTACACTAGTCTCATCTCCTGAAAAGGAGTCTAAAATTAAAAAAATATATAAATCTACAGAGAAATAAGAGAAATAGCATTTTCTAAATCAAAGTCTGAATAGCAGTTTTCTCTTAACAGAGTTGCTAGAAGCTTATTTTCATTTCCAATCAATTGTGGACAATTGTCTAAAGAAATAAACACTATCAGTGCCAGTATTTCTGATATAACAAAACAAGTGAAAAGACTGTTTGTGAAGACAAAGCTATATCAAACCCCAACATCTTGCAGCTCCATTACTAAGATTTTATACCTTTGAAAAATCAGTAGACCTGTAGACTAGGAGTTGCAGGAACAACTTTATTCTAATGGAGCTCAATAAGATGTTGATGTAGGTAGTCTTAATTACATAATAAGATTTATTCTTTTTTAACATGTTGATGAACCAAAATGCAATGAATAAATGAATAACAACAGAAAGAGCACACTTGGCCCTGAGCAGTTGTCTATAAATTTACTGAACTGTTATGATGTCCTAAAGATTCTCATTTACTTCAAAAAGAAACCACACTTCACTTGGAATGGCACAAAGATAACATTTTCTTAAGCCATCCCTTCTGAATATAAATATGTTTAAAAAGTATCTTCACATTGTTAATGTTTAATTAAGAAAAATATCAACTTCCAGTAAAAAAAGAAAGAAAGAAAAAGAAAAATATCAGCTTCCAAAAGCTGTTCCCTGTATAGCCTCATATCTCTTAGAATAATAACAAGATTTATGTCAGTTGTACAACTGATGTTATTATTGTTTGATAAACTATTTTCCTTTAAACCTGATTGAATTCATTCTAAATGCATTTTTCTGCACTGCCATTTTAAGGCTATGTTGCTTTAGTATTGCCCCAATGTGTTGGGTATGCAGATAACTTTGTTGCTGCATAAAACTTATTCATAATTGGACTTTCATTATTTACAACTTAACTATACCCAGAAAGATGAGCTTACTTTTATAATTCTTTCTATATTCTTTAACTTACCATATCAGTTTTATGTTCTGCTTTTATTTTCTGGCCATACTTCTTCATACCTTTTGTTTTTCTTGTCACTTTTCTTATCTCTTTCTTTACCACTTATTTATTATTTTTATTATATTTATTTTGTAATATTTGCTATGATTACTAATCTCGCTGGTCATATATGCTTTCATTTGTCAAAGTAGCTGTCTGTGTTTACCATTATAATAGTATTTAGAATATTGCGTAACTCTATTCAAATTTTCATTGTAATGTGACTAAATGTATTTTATCTGGCCATCTAAAATATTATTTTTCTATACATGTTTCTACTGATAAGAGACTGTATTTAGCTCAGCTGAACTTTCCTTGTAAGTAAATGAAATTAAAAAAAATAAAAGAAACTTCTAAGTAAATTAAAGCTTTTACTACTACAGCATTTTTACCTAAACCACATTATGATTGTCAAATGTTCTAACTCCTCCGACTGGAATAAACTTAATCTTTAATTAAAATCTGGTTATATATGGATCAGACTATGGAAAAATGCATTAGGAATCATTCTTAGGAAAAAAATCTACCCTCAGTATATAATTTACCACAACTTCGATATCTCTACTTAAAAAAAATCATAAACTTTTTTCTTTTCTAACATATCTGCAACCAGTCCATCATTTTAAATCCCCAACACAGACACGCACTTGTTCTAGTATAGCTCCTGTGCAGACCTTCTGGAGGATAATTATTGAAAAAAAACTGCTACAAGACATTATTAGCAATACATTGCCTTATTGTTAAGCTGTCTTAAATTATAACATTCCAATGGTTAATTTAAACTTTATTGTTGCCCTAATTGATATTAAAGTACTTCATTGCTGCTGTTTGGCCCTATCTATATGAAATAAACAAGCAATAATATACAACAGGGGCCCAGCAGCACAGATGGAGGGCCTTAACACCCCTGGAAGGGTATTATTTATGCAATAACACACATTGGATGGCATTATTGTGATAAGACAATGGGTTAGCTGTAAAATTGTTGTGATTTACCTTTTTTCTATTACTATTATTATTATTATTATTATTATTATTATTATTATTATTATTAATGTAAAGTAGTTCACCCACCTAATGTTTCAAACTTGTTGTAGTATATGTAAATGGTGTTGGAGGAAGTATTTTTCATCCATCGTATAAGAACTATTTTTGAACCTTTGTCCCCCCCTTTATTTTAAGCTTTATCCAGATTTCTTGAGCTAAGAGGTTAAGACGTGTGCATACCTCTTAAATGCTGCTGCTACTGCTTGATCAATCTCACTGTCTCTCTCTCTCTCTCTCACACACACACTCACACAGTTCTGCTTTCATGCACACAAGCACACATACACTAACACATGCAGACAGAAACTCTTCTTTCCTTTCTTTTTTAATGCTTAGTTTAATTTTACAATCACTAAACAATACTTAGCAGGTATAAAATAATGCCTTGATTGATGTTACTCTTTCTTTCATTCATGCATACACTCACACACACTTTTCTTCAATTTTTTTTTCTTTTAATTTTGCACTCGCTAAACAACAAAAGCACTGCTTAGCAAGTGTAAAATAATGCCAGCCATAAGGTTTGTCACAGTCCAAGCTGCATGGCAGCTTAATATGTCGCTGTTAAGCAGCAGGCTCATTTTACTGTGGGCATTACCTGTACTTTAACACCCTGCTGAAGAACATCTATTTTCTCTAATCCTTGTTGCAATGTACAAGTCACCCATTCTCTAAAGTGTGTTAAATTTGCAGCAGGTGCTTTAACATAAATAAGTGCTCTTGTACAAATTCAGTGACTGACCTGGAACATGCTTTTTCAAATATTACCAGAATAAAGTAATTATCTTCAACATTGCCAGAATTCATATTCTGGGGTTTGCATTTTCATAGCGGTAATCCACAAAGAGTGGTGCTATATGGTTATACAAATCACTTTCTTTCAGGGTAACTACAAAAATGTTGTGACAGTTTGTTAACTATGCTTTTCATCACAAAAGCCTAATATACTTATGGCATAAGTGATGGGCGGCAGATAATAAGCCGATAGGGGGCATAACACGCTTGCATATCAGAAAGATTGATGAATGTAAAAATAAGCTCTTTTGCATACTAAACTTGTAAATCACCCTGAACTTATACCAGAAATCAGCAATTTATCATAAGAATACAGAGGTATGAGGGGAAGGAAAAAAAGGAATGTATACTGCCACACATTTTAAAATGCATGGCAGTACACATTCCTTTTTTCCTTCCCCTCACAAGCACTAAAATACAATAAAAGGCATTAAAATACAATAAAAAATGCAATTGACTTAATTTTTTTGTTGTTGTATTTTAGTGTTTGTGTATACATGGACAAACTACTTAAGGGGTCAGTTTGGGAATCTTTCATTTTATGTCAGTGAAGTATTTGTGCACATATTGACATACAACTAAAGAATTCAGTGGGGTAAATGTTTCATACGTATTGATGTCAGTGAAGTGCTTCTGTATGCATGGACAAATTACTGAAGGTATAACTACAGGAAATACTTCATTTTGATGTCTGTGAAGTGTTTGTGCATTGACAGACAAACTACTTAAGGGACTGCTTGGGGAAATGTTTCTTTTTGGTTCTTGTGCATACTTGGACATTATGATTCCAAAAGTAAGTAAATAAATAAAGAAACAAAGAAACAAACAAGCAACTAAGCAAATGTTTGAAAATGTCAGTAATTGAGGCAAGTATTCATATAAGGCAGTAAAGAAATGAACAGTATCATTTACAGATGACTGTAAGCTTCGCTTTTTGTCTTTTCATAGATGAACATAATATTATGTAGGGACTAGTTACACTTGCCCAAAGCATAAAATGCAACTGACTAACTCAAGTTAACTGATTTGGCTCACAATAAGAGAACTGTGTCATTTTTTTATTAGTCATTCTATAATTTAATCTTCAAAAGTTTGACTTTTTCTCACCTTAGCCCACATGCTATGGCTCAGGCAAAATGTATGCTTGTTTGAGCAATCTAACCAGTGCCACCAGACTTCTAAGAAAAAAATATACCTCTTCATGTATGATTGTTCTTTTTTGAACTTACACACTTTATCTTAATCTCTTTTCCAACAAATCAAAAGGTCAATAATATAGCCACTTCTAAAGCAATCTTGCTAAGACTCTTTGAGAAAACATTTCAAGCCAAATGTAGAGCACGTGCATTATAACTTTTTAAAATAGCTAATTTAACCTACCCTTCCCTTATTTGCAGTTATCACTCATGCCTGTCTGGATGTTATTGTATATCTGTATTTTACAAATTTTGCATTATTAACTTCTGAATAATTTATGATATCGCCCACATGTACTTTTTCATATCTCTTTATAGTTGTATAGATTTTCTTTCTATGAAATGTTTGTACATACATGCTTTTTATGTGTTTAACTTTATTGTACTAAATTGTATGATGTTGCTGTTACATTTATCTTTGTATTTTATATTTTTGTTAATATCCCTGGAATATACCTGAAAAGGTTTCATCTTGGATCAGATACATGAAATTCAAGTTAACATATTTACTTCAATGGTCGTCAACACACAGCCTTCACACACACACACACACACACACACACACACACACACACACACACACACACACACACACACACACACACACACACACACACACACACACACACACAAACACACTCATTCATCATTTGGCAGCATACTGGTTAAATTCAATTGTATATTCAGACGCTTGACTAATACACATCTTTTCAGAAAAGTAGTGTTAGACCAGTGCTTCTCTCCAACCCCACCTTTCCCCTGTTGTCATCCTATAAATCTATCAGTGCCTGCAGACTTGAAATATATTTTCTCAGTATAACCATCACCTAAGACTAAAATGAAACTGTGAATACGAATGTCAGTCAGCTTCACAGATTTACATCTGTGTGAATTTCTCTGCACAGATTCTAGCTTACTTAATCATGCAGTGACATAACACTGCAATATAAACCAAAAGTTCATAGTTCATCCATGCTCGATATGCTTCTGATGTCTGTCACACTGACAGCATCTCAGAAAAGTGTGCATACTGATTTTGCTTGTTGGAGCAAGTGTTTCTTGTGATGTGCTTGAAATCAGTCTGCATTTCCAGATAATCTTTCTGTAATCATCACAGGAGTGATTAAGATATTATATGATTTTATAATCTATTTATTTAAACGTATGTGCTTAAGCCGTCAATTTCATAAGTGTGGTGAATCACCTATTGTAAATAAACAATAGTGTTGCTGTTATTATATGAACATTTTCCATATGCAGTGAATTATTTTAAATTCCCTGAAGCCTCACCAACAAAATACACTGATCAATAACTCAGTTTGATGAATGCCACAAAAAAGCATTTTAAGAAGTGCAAGCTCTGCTGCACGCCCCAAGTAGGACAGCTTCACCTCACACTTCCTCCACATAGGACAACTTCACCTCATAGTCCTTAATAATTTTACAACTAGGGAGAAAAGGGAAAAACCCACACAAACAGAAGCACTGCTGATGCACAGAGCAGTGATTTTCTTTGTGCAAGAGTGATGGGGGACTACAACATTAGTTAGATAAACTTAAGCTTAAAGCTGATTGCTTTTGCTCTCAGTGAATTATGGGCTAACAAAATAGTACAACTCTACGAAGAAACATATTTTTATTCTTGGCAGCAACTGAATACTTTTCCGTGAAAACAAGCACAATTAACTTCACAAGTGTGCACCTACACTACATGTGCCAGTCAAAATTGAAGATATCAGAAAAAAGAAACCAGAACAGGTTTATAGCACAGAAATGCTACTCCATACCTCATTTCAAATTACATTGCACTAAAGTTCAATGAGAGACTGTGGTGTTACAAAGAAAGTCTTATGATGTTGTAAATCTCCTGGTTACTCTGTTTCCATGCCAATCACCTATGCTGTCTTCTTTGATTCTTTATCAGATGATAGGGTTATAGGGACTGCAAGGTACAGATGACTGGTGACCATGTGTGCTTTGATAATTACTACACTCTACACTTAAGAAGCAACACCCACCCACTTCCAGAAGGATACAACATGTCAAGCTGAGGATGAAACTGCAAGTACCCATCCAAGCATCATGGCTTGCCTTGAAAGAGTTGATGGTGTCACTCTTCTTTATATGCAGAGGTAATGTGCTCCAGAGATGGGAAAAACATTAGGTAAGTGTATACACTAATAACTTTATCTCTATTTCTACATTATTTTCCCACTGCTCTATTTCTGCTATAACTGTTCTCCTTGTTGCTCATCTAATTCTTCCTGCATCTCTTTGATCATAGCCACTGTACCCATCATCTCTTTCAATATTTGATCCTCTTGCTCTTTATTCATATCTATCAGCTCCTTCTGCAACTTTATTTCCTCTATCTGATCTTGCCACAGTCTGTTTTCAGATCTTCTATATGCCCTAACTTCTGCTCTCTAAGTACTGCTTCTTTCCAATTGCTCAATTCATACATCTCCTATTCTTATTTATTCCTTTGGATTACCTATTTAGCCATCTTTTGTAAGCACTCTACCTGATCTGAACCTTTCTACTTATTTGGATTCCATCTACATATCTCTAGTCATCCCCTACTCCCTTTCCATAACACTGTAATCAAAGAATGATCTGACACTCCTTATAAAGTTTCTTTATCTGCTAATATCCTTCCCAACCTAAACATAAACTGCTTCTTCCTTTTCCGTTTTCCTCATCCATGCATCTGTTTCTCCTACATGTTTTACCATTTCTGTAAACTTTTCTTGCATTTCACATTAAACTCTACCTTCCATATAACCTACTCAAAACTGGATCTAATGTTACACTGAAAAAAATATTGGGAAGTCTCTCTAGTCCCAGACACTAAGAAAAATGCCACATTTTCCTCAGTTGATGGGGTTTGTCACTATAGAATGTTGTCTTTTCATCTCCATGTAGCATATGTAACATTTTAGAGACTTATGAACAACACATATAGCCTCCACACCAGATGTGTAGCAGCCTACCTCCAGATGTTATTGTGATATTCTTAGAAGATTAGTGGACCCATCTGTTGAAAGTTGAATCCTTCAGGCTAGTTTAACAGCTAATTTAGCTAATTGCAATTAGATATGGAAGAAGCCCTCTATTTGGGTTAAATAATTCAAGGGCTTATCCAAACAGAGGCTGAAAAAGTGGAAACCAATGAAAAATAAGTGACGTTTTTTTTTTCGACCTTGTCAGCTATCACTGAAAATTTGTTTTCAATCTTACCAATACTGCTTATTTTCTGACTGATATGACTAAAAGTAGGGCTGTACTGATGAAGAGTAGATGAATCAAATGTTATATGTCTTTAGGCAACTAAAGAATATGCTGCACTTGGAGTCCATACTCATCTTATAGTCTATCGCTTTTGAAAACAATTTCTTGTATACGCGGAGGTAGTGTAGGTGACATAGGTGCAGTCTTGTATTAGGTTATAGAAGGAGAAAAACACTTTATCTGCAACAGTGCAGACAAATGATGGTCAGTGATAGAAAGGGGAGTGTTTCGACATTTAATAAACCCTTACAATATCTAAATATCTCTTGGAGAGAGATTTTATACTAACAATAGATCATGCCAACGATTCATTGGCTATTCTTTTGCAATGTTGGAACAGTGCAAAATTAGCCTAGGGCAACCAATAAAATGCAATGAAAGCTTTCAGCTTCAAAATCTTGCTTTGGACAGGCCTAAATCACATGAATATTGATGGCTTGCTCCAGGTATACAGCTCATTTGCTGATGTTCCATCCAATATTTCCACATCTACAGGTCAGGTCATGTAGGATAGGTACTGACTGTTCCATTTAAATGTGGTAGCTTAAAAGGGTCATGCAACATAATGAAAGATGGCCCCTTTATGAATACTTACTAAAGAAAAGCCAAAGAGGTTAGAGTTGTGGATGGGGATACTTGTGGATGGGGATATTTCAAATCCTGTGACTGCAGCTAGAGAGGATTAATGACCTTTGTGTCTGAAGATGCTCATAGGAATACTGTAGTATGTGTTATATATGCCAAATGAAGAAATAACAAAGTTCTTTCAAAGGAAAGGACAGTTGGATTTATCCCTGTCTCTGTAAAAGGAGAACATATTACATTTATCCCTGTTTGTGGAACTTGAGAGTTGTAATGTAAAAGATCCCTATATGCAGTATTTTTGCTGCCTTCTTCAGAACCTTGTTAAATATATTTTGACTTTGACTTAATCTATGAAAAATCTGCACCACCTTAGTAATGGGTGCTAACCCTAACCCTGCCCCTTCCCCAGTTCTAACCCTACAGCTTACCTGAAAAAAAACTATAATACTGTCACTATCAAATGGATTTGAAGCAAGTGTTACTGGAGGTTTTAGTATAAAGCTTGGGAAAGGAAACTGTTTTCCTTCCTCAATATTTTGTAGGTTCAATATTTAGGGCATTCGATATTATGTATTTTTGAACTTCTTAATGCTGATCGTTGATGTATGACATTAAGTATGTTCAATCATACTATATATATATATATATATATATATATATATATATATATATATATATGTATATATAACACTGTACTAAAAAAAAATAAACACCCAATGTTGGCGTAGCTAATGTTGACTCAAAAAATAGGAAAACAAAATGGAGAATGGTCAACATGTTAAATGACTGACATACAAAAAGATTGTCCAAAACTTGTTGACTATCCGTAATGCTGGCATTTTTTGTTTCAGAACAAACTTTTTAAGCTAAGTACCAGTGTTGCCATGTATTATTGGGAGACGAGATATGTATTGACTGACAGTCCTTATAAAAACCACGTCATCTTCAACAAATGTTTTGTAGATGATGTATTTTTGATATGGAAAGGAGCCGACTCTGATTTTATTTTGTTCTTATAACACATTTAAAAAAAAAATACTTCTTAAAATTTAAAAGTGAGAACTCAAAAAGATCCACTTTTTGGACATTAAAGTAATCAAGAATGATAATGGTAAAATAGAAACAACACTATAAAAAAAAACAATTAAATGCAACACGTACCTACAAGTATGTACCCCCCATTTATTTTTAATAACATTGTTAAAAAACAAATGGCAAGGGTAGCATGCTTAAATACTGATAATCTTAACATGACTGAACAATTAAAGAATATAGAACATACCTTCAAGGAAAGGGGTTATAATACCAGAACCTTAAAAACTATTAAAAATGAAGTCACAGCTCAAAGGGATACTGAGTTCCAGCCAATTTCTGGGCACATTCACCTTTAGTGAAACATGGAACTCAGAGAAGTAATACTTTTAGATACAGTCTGACATACAATAGGAACACCTCTGCAGTACAACATATTATTAAGAAATTCTGGTCCATACTTAAAGATGTTCCAGAATTAGACACAGTATTGAAGAACAAACCATTATTTAATTAAAAAGGAGCAATCATTTGAAGAATAAGCTATGTTATGAAGAACAGCCAAAGACTGTGAATGTGTTCTAGAGTAAAAACTGTGGCACATATAAATGTAATAACTGTGTTTACTGCAGTTATGAATACACAGACAATAACATTATACACCCTGTTAGTGGCAAGGATTTTTTTCTCAGATCCTCTGGGAATTGTAATACCTCTAATATTGCATATTTAGCCAAATGTGCTCAATGTCCATCATATCATGTGGGTAAATCCAATGAAAATTTAAAGGAATGAATATGTAACCACCTGTCTAATATCAGGAGACATATTCCAACTAATGCATTTAATAAACATATTCCTGAAACTGACTTCACGAATAGTGTTAAATTTATGATTCTACATATAATTTTTAAGTCAATAAGAGGTGACATTAAACATCAAACTGAAATAGAGGAACTGAAATGGATACTGCATTTCAAAGGACACAGTCCTCCTGGCTTGAATGGGTTTGTTAGCATAAAACCCTGCTTAAGGGAACTTCAAATGAAAGTAGATTAATAAATATTGTTTTTTATCAGCTCCAAATAGTTACATTTGTTGCACGTTATTATATGTTTATTTTTGTTGTATTATGTGATTTTCTTACTTTTTTATATCATGTGATTTAAGTGTCATGTGACCTTACTCATGATTTTTCTGTACTGTTATTCATCATGTGACTTAATCATCATGTGATTTTATTCATGTGATTAAGTTTTACTTATTTAAAAGACATATTATGCTGCATTCACTATTCAACTGTAGAAGTCTAAAGGCAAAAGTATTTGTGTTTTATTGCTTTCTATGTGGATTCTACATTATTAAAGACTGGGTTTTACCAAAATTGTTCCTGGCTCCAGTAGCTACTCTTTTGTTTTCAAATCCAGAAAACACAGAAACCTATGCAGAGGTGCAAACAATAGCCCTATATCACCGCATAAACAACTGCATAAAATAATAGTACCAGACCAAAACAAACCCAGGTCAAACTGCAAAACCAAGCCACCATGGCCGACCCCTAGTATTAATAGGTTGTACAACAAAGAAAGAAAATCCTGTTGAGAAGTGCAAGGGAATATGCACAACAGAGAATTAAGTCCTTCTTCAGTCTAAACAAGTGAAAGCATTAAAAGCAGACTTTGAGGTACAAATAGCCTCCAAAGCTAAGGTTAACCTTAAGGCATTTTTCAGTTATGTCCACAATCTTAAGGCAACACCCAACAATGTGTGGAATTAGTTGTAGGTGGCATCATCTATGCTCAGCTGGAAGACATAGCAAATCTGCTGGCTGACAAATTCAACTCAAATTTCACCTCCCCATCAGCCCCATTATTTTCCCAAAAATAATTTCCACTACTCCACTGGCAATTATCACTGAAGAACAGGTTCCCACTGCACTGACTTAAGCTAAATGGGGCCTGGAAATGTTTCAGGTTGCCTCTTAAACAGCATAAATCAGGACTTATCAGGCCCACTAGGATCTTTATTTAACCACAGCATCTAGACTGTCTTTGTCCTGAGAGAGTGGAGGAGAACAACAGTCGCATCTCTGTATAAAGGAGGTCATTTACTGACATGGTAAATTAGAGACCCATAAGTTTGACTATTCGTATATGTAAGGTCATGGAAAGAATAATCATGGACCTGATAAATTATGGCATAGGACACCTCCAAACACTAGACCCCACCCAATTCAGCTTTGTCAAGGAGAGGTTATGCCTACTGAATCTGGTAGATTTCTTTGAGAAAGTCACTAAGGCCATGGATAAAGGTAAAACAGAACATACTACCTACCTTGACCTGGCCAAAGCATTTGACACAATTCCCCAATCAGGGACAATAAATAAATTCACAAAACTTGGCATAAATTCCTATGTCACCAGATGGACAGCCAATCGAGTCATGGACAGGACATCTGTGTTTAAAGTGGGTGAATTCAGATCCATCAATAGGCCAGTTACTAGTGGTGTGCCACAGGGCTCAGTATTGGGACAATTACTGTTCAGAATATACTTCTCTGAAGTCAAGGCAAATGTGGAAGGCCTCTGTATGATAAAGTTTGCCTATAACTGCAAGCTGGGGGCAATCATTGAATCACCCAGTGATGTAGATATCCTCCAGTAGTGTCTAGATCAGACAAATGATTGGTTCCAGAACCATGGCCTGAAACTAAATGGCAAAAAAGCATTATCATAATCTTTGGTGAGTCAAACACTCCTGCAAATTACAACATCAATAGCACACCCCTTAGAGTGGACTCAGAGGTGATAGATCTAGGTACACAGATAGACAGTAGCCTGAACTTTGACCACCACATGTCCACCGATGTGAGGAAATCCTTTTATGAGGCACAACTTATAAGTAAAGGTATGCATCCAGATCCAAGGAAATTATAGTCCTAATGTACTTAGCCCTCATTAGGCCAATCATCTAGGACAGTGCTCCATTTGGCATGTACTTGACTAAGTAATTACATCAACTTAAGTGACCGCAGAAGTTACTCGCAAAGAAAATACAGGGTGTAAACAACATGAACTATATGGATAGATTAAAAGCCCTATCCCTTTACATTGTCTCCTACCGATTATTAAGGAGTGACCTATGCCTGACTTACAAGGCATTCATAAATCTATCCCTGATGGAGCTGCTACACATCTGCAAGTCAAACAAAAAGTTTAAGGCAGGAAGGGGGACGTTTTTTGTGATTGTTTTTTTGTGACTGATTGAACGAAAGTACTGTTTTATTAGGTTGTCTTATTCATAACACTGTTTTACAAGGCCATACATCATTTAAATAATACATTAAGACTTAGGTTTTTATTACCAATTATCTACGGATGTTGCATTATTATTTATTTGTTCTCGTTATTAGTACTTTTTAGCACTTCAATTGTTGATTTGTGAAGAAGAGCCATGTGACTATGAATCATTATTTAAGGATTGTCATGACTGCTATGTACCATTGGTTCTGAAGAAGCTCAGTATTGACCGAGTGAAAGCGCTCAACTTTAAGGATTTTACTTGTTTGGTGTAATAAAGTTGTTTTTAACCAATTATTGGTTACCAGCACTTTTATTGTTGGAATTTGGGTCCTGTGCTTCATGGGCTGTTTTTTCTTCTTGTTTTTTTTTCACTTCGAGTATTTTGGGATTCATAAATCTATCCCTGATGGAGCTGCTATACATCTGCAAGTCAAACAGCACAAGGGTCACCCAGTCTAGGGTCATCAACATAGTCAGTGACACAAACAAAACATGCTGGAGAAACAGATATGTGTCTCAGAGATTGCCCCTTCTTTGGAACAGGCTTCCTATTTACATTAAACAGAGCCCTCCCTTGGCCCTTTTCCAATGCAGTTTGCATCAATGGATGGGGAATCACAAATTCATACCTGGGATAGTCTCTGTGTCCCTTATGGACAGAGCCAATCCGTAAGATACTCAATGCACATGCTCAAATCTATGTCATCTTCTTGCCCCTAGGGACCATATAATGGGTAAAATCGGGTTATATTGGCAAAGCATGTAATGGTCCTGAAGCCATTAGCCACTACTCCTATGAACCTATGAAACTACAAAGTCTCTCAACAAGAAGAAATAAATAAGCTCTGAAATAAATTAAATATTTTGCATGGAATTCATATATGCTGGTTCAAGATAAAGGTGAAAGCATTTTACATTGTGTGTTTACCTAACCCTCTGAGATACTTGGGAAAGATTGCAGCAATGTAAATGTCCATTAAAACTGAATAGCTCAATGTAACATGGTTGCAGTTTTACAGATTTGAGGTCAGACACCAAAAGGCATTACACTTGGGGTAGCGCACAAATGCATGATGTAACTCGGTAAATTATTCTGAAATGAGTATAAATGATTCCCCAAGTTATATAGCCTAATGAGGAAATTAGGAAATATTCCAGAATTCAGAATCAATTTTCATTAAATGCCAATGTATATTATCAAAATATGGCATTGAAATCAGTGGTACTTTGTGTCATTGTGATATGTTTGGTGTTCCACCTCCATAATGGCAGAGAAACTGTAGGCATGAGTTATCAGTAGCATAATTTACCGAGAAGGAGAGATTTCCAATTTTGCCTAAAACATCAAAAGTATTTCAGTCTTTTCTTCTTTTCTTTTTTTTTTTTTTTTTGAGGAAGCATGGCTTGCCTATGAAAACACAGAGCTCCTCCTATTCATCTACTCAAACACTATTGTATTCTCTACTAAATCATATTTAAAACCTCTGATAAAGTAGAAGCAACTATGTGAATAAATTGTGAACAAAGCTTTACTGTTTTGAATGGCTTTATGGTACTTCCACACTGAAACGGACTTATTTTAAAGGACCCCATCTATGTCTGAAGATTAAATTCCACACAGAGTAGTTTTTATTCACCTGCCCTGTCTGGAGCAATTACTGACATGTCCTGTCTGGCCCAGTCCTCTTTACCCAGAAAGATGAAGTAAAAAATACTTTAACATAATAACAATATATTTGGTGTGGTTTATAAACTAATCCTGCTATTCAGTACTGTATGAAGTGCTGCAAAATAAATAAGGATATCACAACTTTACATGCTCTGTGAGAAACGTAATAAATTTATATGAAGACAAGAAAAACAACAAAGAAGTAATCTTAATAAAAGTCAAAATAATGTTTTGGAGAAATCCAATTTGACTCAGGAATACAAATTTTACTTCCAAAATGCACATTAAACTTGTTTTATTGTTGTTGAAGAAACCAGATAACCTAATAGCTGAGAACAAATATTGTCCAAGTCCCCTTCAAGAAACACATTATACCAAATGACTTTTGATGACCTTTATTAAATTTCCATAAATATAAATGTTAATCAATATTCATTCATTTCAACCAAACATGATAAAGGTGAAATAACATCCATGTAACATTATCATAGGACAGGACAGCGTAAACCTGCTCATCCTAATCAGTAAGCAGCATCCATACCTCCACTCACTTACATATGAAGCAGCATACCCGCTCACTTCCATTATCCTTTATCGGTACTTATCAAGCAGCTTAATCGCTCACTTTTGTTATCATTTATTGCATTATACCATCAACCAAATAAACAGCTTCCTCAACTTACTTATGTACTCAAGCAGCGTAACCACTCACTTTCCTTTCCAAACTTATTTAATTGACCATCCAGCACCAGAGGGGGAACAGAAGAGGGCAAGCCTGCCCCTCTTCTCTGCCCACCAGCCTGACCAAGCTGATTCCCCTCTCTGCAGCACACTCCCAGCAAACTAAACATCATTAATGCATCTTGCCAAAAATCATTCGGTGTACCCCGTCCCCACTAACCAAGGTGGGTAGAGTTAACTCACATAACCTATCACATAGCAAAATAAACAGTTACCAAAACAGCTGAAAACAAAAACAATGACCCTTCACCTATGCTAAGATAACCTAGCATCACACTGCACATGAGCTAAATAATCCTCACTTCATGACCAATGGGAGCTCCGCGATGACTTCAAGGGCATTATAAAAACCACACAGAGTCAAGTACATGTCAGCATGCCACATTCCAACCCCATTTATCACCCAAACCATTAATAACCAAATGAGCTCTCCTTAATGCCAGAGCAAAAACAATTCGAATGACTCCCCCATCATTACCAATCAAAATAGTATTGTTAAACTCCCATTGTCTAAGAATCCTGCCATCACACTATCTCTTATAAGCATTTTTTTTTAAATGCAGGGCTTGTCTAGGATTTGAATTCAGGACCTCTCACACCTAAAGCAAGAATCATACCCCTAGACCAACAAGCCACCACCATAAAGCAGCTCAATAGCCATCATGGCATTCTAGCAACTCAACAAAAACAAGCCATACTATTTCATTATTAAATCCAATTGCATACCATCATACCAATGAGATCTCTTTAGCACAGGTGCAATATCAATCCAAACATTAAACCAACCAGCCTTTATAACATAAAATGGTTAAACAACCATCATGGCATTGTTAGCAGCCCAACCAACATCAGCCCTGTAAGTTACATATTGGCAACTGGAAACAAACCATAATCCCCCAACAACCCCAATGAACCTCCTGCACCAGCTAACAGAAACACCAAAAGTAAAATAAATACTCCATGTCCCCTCAATCATCCTCCCTCACTTACTCAACCCCCCAGCTTATAAACCTTATCACTTTTTTTTTTTGACATACATAGCCAAAGTGACAAACAGGCCACCAGAACTCAATAACATAACTAGCCAAATTAGCCAACTACCTAAACTGCTGACATTATAACACTAATCCCACTCCAGTGCTAAAATAACCAACCATAACCTTGCCTAACCTGTATATATTAACTAAATTGACACTCACCTAAGAACCCATAGTAGCTTACAATGATTCCAAATCGTTACCCCCACCAAATGTACCACCCAAACACTGAACTCAAAGCCACTATCATGCCTAACTGAAGCCCTGTTTTACTGCCCAATGGACATAATATCCATATGAAATTTCCTTTTCAAAACCAGTTCTAATAGCAATTCGACCACACCAACCACTCAATGTAATGAAAAAAACATTTAATGTCATTATAGCATTTGCTGATCAACAAAAACACCCCTAGAATGACTTCAATACACCCATTACAAAGAAAAACACACCACATGAACTGTAGCCCAGTAACTTTCATTACCTACATCAGCCCTCGACACACAAACTATCTTGTCAATGGCCACTATCAGTTAATCCTCACCCCATTAATCCTACCTTGACCCTACATGCCAATGAAACCCCTAAACCGGATTAAGTTTGCATACCATTATCATCTGTGTAACTATACTACTTGCAGCTAACACCTCATTGACCGACTGAACTGCCCAACCTTGATCCCAAAGTGGACAAATACCCAATATTTCTCACCAACTCCTACCCAGGGCAACTGCAACACAAATTTAATCACTATGGCAATGCCCTACAATAAGCCATCCATATAAAGGAAGCTCCAGGCCCCTGCAGCACCAATTAAACCAAACTATTAATGCCCTGCCATAAGCCTACCTTAGGAACATGCCTTGCTTAAGCCTTCCCACTTCTGCTTAACCACAAAGCCCCGGTTCCTGTAACATCCCCAACATACCTACCATGCCCCATAAAACTCAACCTGCCTCTAAAAGTCATACATACCTGGAAATTGACTCTACAGCACCTGTGGTACCCCGTACTCCTCCCCATAAACAACTCCCACCCAGCTTCACCCTGCCCCCATACCTTCTGCTCACATGCCCCCACTAACTCCTATATGAACCAACACTGGCATACCTTTATGAGCACAAAGTAAGATTACCTCTGACCTCATAGTGCCCACTCCTGCAACAGGAACATTCCAGAGCAGCACACCAACATGGCAGAATACATCACCTTCAAAAACCACTTCCTGCAGCGCACCGCTCTAACCAAAAGGACATCAACACTGCGACAGCCTCCATCTCCATTCGAACCCACCTCCTTCAGGTCACCGACCAATGCCCCGTCCACAGTGCCCTACCTGCAAAAGAAAGGAAACTGTAAATTCTTAGCACACACACAGCCAAAACGTCTTAATGATGAAGTTAAGACCTGACCAGAGCATACCCTGCTCAATAAATGTACGCTTGGTTATGCAGACAATATGGAACAGGCATAAATTACTCTGACACTATACCTCCCAATTGACGCAACACAAATTAAGCACCTTGTCTTTACAAGAATTGAAACAAAAATGAGCCTCAAACCCTATACCTTGTGCCTGTGCAGCAAACACCTTACCACTATGACCCCCCTTTAACATCTACAAAACTCTGTTACCCCTTTGCTCAACTGTCTTCGGGAAATGCTTGCCCTTGCTTTCAAACACTCCCCCAACCCATAATAGTCAACACTATAGAAAAGGAAAGCAAAAAGAACACCAACACCTACAGCAAGTATACCATACCACATCCACAGGACCTACCTGTGAACCTGTCAGTGCAAAATTCTGGACTATGGCATAAATAGAAGTGTGACCAAAAATAGGGACATTTTTTCTATATTTCTCTTACAAACTCCGAAAGTCAACAGCACAACAGGTTTTGCATTAACCGAGATTTTCTGCAGAGTATGAAATCTGAAACTTGTATGTTCAGCAAATTCTAACTTCAGTTTGCAACGATTCCATACATCAAGCAGAAACGTCAGTGAAAGAACCGGGACAAAATCTGTTGTCTTGTTTCTCATCTCAGACTCAGAACTCTACCCCATGTGTATACCTACCAAGTCTGCTCAGGGTGCAACCCTTAATAAATTTACGTATAGCACACACACTGACAGTGTAGGCACCTATGGACTGACACCCTTCTCCATCTGCACACACAGTAAACATGGATGGCACACACACAAGACCACCTGTAAATTGTCATGTATAGGTGGTCTACTGTGTGCATCCTACATAGGCAGCCCTCAACTATTGCACAAACAACCGCCATTGTCACAAGGTAAGTCACCACCTGAACAGTAAATTAAGCTATCAGCATGTGCTGATACTGTATGTATAGGTTCATAGGTAGGTACTTGGCTAACTGCCTGAGGCCATTCGTAGGCCTAGCTGAAATGTGTCAGTTGTCGCCACCCCATTGATTAACTAACTGTCCCCTCTGTGGATCAGAGCCAATTGCAGGATCCCTGGGGCATACCCACTGTTCCCCATCCACTCTGCAAGGTGTTCCTGGAGTGTTAGTGAGGGGCTCCATATAATGTAATCAGGGATGTAGTTCCAAAGCATGAGGAGTACCTGTGACAGGAATCTGTCATTCCAGCATCTTCCAGTTATGGTTGTGGCAAGGTTTAGCTCATTACAGTGTGTGGCTCACTGTGACATGGATTCCCATAAGTGGAGCATATCCATTAAGCCTGATGTGGACATGGCTTTGTTGGACAGCAAAGATCATCTCTAAGTAAACAAGATGCCACTGAGTAATGCAAGAGTTCATGCAGTCTGGCAGTATAGGGCACATGTCTGAGGTCAGTAATGCTCTTGGCGAGGTATGTTCGAGGACCCTCCAGCTGTTGGATGTGTCTTCTGAGGTACATCCCAAATGGGTTATCATACTCAATGATGGGATTGATGAGTGATGAGTAAAGGGGCACAATAACCTCAGTATGTCTAGATGTGAACCCTTAAGTAATCAGATGGCCTACATAGATGGATGGCCTAATTAATTTGGAGATATGATTGTCAAAGGAGAGATCACTATCTAATGTAGACCCAACATACCCATTACCTCACCTGTATTAAAGTGGCTGCCAATCTTGTGTTAATATGTGGGTGTTTAGTTTTCCCAACATGGAATGATCATGCAGTTCGTGGCCTTTAACTGGAGGCCATGACTGTGGCACCCTGTGTTGGCCTATGTGAGGCCCATTGAAGGATGTCTGTGACAGCTGTACCATAAATTATGGCTCCCAGTTTGCAGTAATTGCCAAACACGGTCTGCTGTAGTCCACCTGTGTTTGCCTGTATCTCTGAGAAGTATATGGCAAACAGTATGGGTCCCAGGACTGTGTCCTGTGGGACAACAGTTGTGAGAGTTGGACCTGGAGGCTGCTAGGCTTACCATGTGGGTTCTGCATGTAAGCCTGTTGGCAACCCAACCTGTGATGTATGGGTGTATGTACTGGTTGGTGAGTTTATAAACAATACCTGAGTGGGAAATGGTGTCATAATCCTTGCAAGGTCCAGGTAGTATGTGTGAACTACCACACCCCACACCTAAAGTCTAGGTAACTGTAAGATGTAAAACAGGTTTAGTAGGCATGATCTGCACTCAATCAAGCAGACCTGAGTTGGGTCGAGTGTCTGGAGGCTCCCAATGTCTCTGTTAATGAGTTCCATGAGGATGCGCTCCATAGCCTTGCAGACCAGGCTAATCAGGCTTATAGGGCAATAGTTCCCAGGGTCCGTTGTGGTGCCACCTTTGTGGAGTGGGATCACTGTTGCTGTGCACCACTCTGTTGATATGTAGCCTGTAAACAGTCTGTGTTTGAACAGTGTGTTTAGGTGAGGGGTTAGTTCATTTGGAGCTCATGTAAGACACAGCCTGGGACACTGTCCAGTACCATTGAGGCTGTATTTGTTGCTTTGGATAGAGCTGTATTATCCTGTGTGTCGGTGATTGCCAGGGCCGTACATTCTTCTGGTATGGTTAAAGGCCATTTAGGGGTTCAGAGGGGTGTGAAGTTTGCACTGAACCTGTCTGCCAAAATGCTGGCAATATTAGTCGGTTCAGTGTATTTTGTGCCAGTCTGCACCAACTCTGAGCAGATCTGAGAGTTCCCACTTAAGTTCTTGACATAGCTAAAGAAAGCTTTGTGGTTGTCTGTAGGATCCTTGGGAAATTGTCTTTTGAAGCTAGCTTTGGATGATTTCATGAGGGATCATAGTTAATTGCTGATACTGATCAGGGATGTCTGCCCTTCTAGGGATTTCGCACTTATCTGTACTAGTTACCTCCTACTATTGTAGAGCCTGTGTATGGCAGGGGTCCACCACACTGGTTTCCTGTTCTTGGAATAGTGAGTCTAGGTTAGACTTGGGATAGCATGATCCATGCATTCCTGCAGATGATCATGGAGTGCCTTTGTATAGGTTTCAGCATCTTGGACAGCATAGTCCATTGGCGTGGGGGCTGTGAACCATTACACCTCGGGCATAAGCAACGTGAAGTCTGCTCTGGAAAAATTTTTCATGGTGGTGTCCTTGTTTGGGGTTGTGGGCGGAATGTGAATATCCAGAGTGATTAGTCTATGGTCTGAACTAACCAGCGAGGGGTTGACGTTGGGTGTGGAACACTGGTCACCCATGTTGGTGATGACCAGTTTCAATATGTTCTTCCCTTTGGTGGGATTGTAGACCAGTTGTTCCAGGGTGTTTGAGTCAAGAAATTCTAGGAATCACTGGGTAAGGGAGTTAGTACTCAAGTAGTTCTCCCAGTTAATATTTGGGTAGTTGAAATCACCCGGTATTAGGGTGTTTGGTAGGACCCACATATTTCCCAGTGTCCCCAGAAATGCGGAATGTGGGTCCTGGGTCATGGTGGGTGATCTGTAGCAAGCTACAATTTGGATTGCAGTGTTTCCCATTGTCAGTTGCACTTATAGGTTCATAGGTTCATAGGTTGGTACTGGTCTATCTGCCCGAAGGCATATATTAGCCCAGCCACATTGTGCGGTATTCACCGCCCCTTTAGTAGTTCCCTAGACCCTTGTATTAGCAGCTAGTACCCTTGGCCCCTATCTAGTAGAGCTGTTGGTGTGATCCCCGGTGTGAACTTTCTGTTACCCATCCACTCATCAAGGTTCCTCTTGAAGAGTGATAGTGAGGTGCTCTGTCTTATGTAGATCGGGACCCTGTTCCATAGTAAGGGAAGTCTCTGCAAAGGGAATCTATCCCTCCAGCATGTTCTATTCATTGTTGTGTTGAGGTTTATATCCCTAGAGCATGTAGCTTGAGTAGATTTGGTTTTGCTAAGATGAAGCATGTTCAACAATTCTGGGTTGGACATGGCTCTGTACGTTAGACAGAGATCACCTCTGAGAAAGCGGTATGCAACAGAGAACAGTCTTAGCTTTTTCAATCATGCTGCATAGGGCAACTGTTTGAGGCCAGTAATCCTCTTGGTTAGGTACCTCTGTGGTCTCTCCAGCTGCTGGAGATGTCTAGCCAGGTACATTCCAATTGGTGCATTGTACTCAATAATGGGTCTGATGAGGGAAGAGTAGAGGGGCACCATTACATTCTTAGATCTTGATGCAAACCCTTTCATGATCAGATGGGTCACATAGAAGGATTTTCTAACCACTTTGGCAACATGGTTCTCAAAGGAAAGCAGACTATCTACTTGGATCCCTAGATCACTTAATTTATAGGCACTTAACTTATTCCAGAGCTCATTTGAAGATGCAAGTGGTACTCAGTCTTTGGCAGGATTACTGAATAAGACATCTGCAGCAGCTGGAAAGGCCACAGAAGTACCTCACAAAGAGGATTACTGGCCTCAAACAAATGCCCTACACTGACAGTCTCAAAAAACTCCAGCTTTACTCCATAGCATATCGCTATGATCTCTGCCTAACGTATAAAGCTATGTCAAACCCAGAGCTGTTGGATATGCTACACCTAAAGAAATCCCAATCCCTCCGAGCTACATGCTCCAGGGACCTAAATCTTGTCATCACAATAAACAGGACATGCTGGAGGGATAGATTCCTGTCCCAGAGACTTCCTATACTCTGGAACAAGCTACCCATCTATGTCAAGCAAAGTTCTTCATTAGCACTCTTCAAGAAAAATCTTGATAAGTGGATGGGAAATAGGAAATGCACCCTGGGGATCACTTCTGTGTCTCTGCTCGACAGTGGCACAGGAAAATAACTTTCTTGGGTGGCATAAGCCATGGAACCTTGTTGGCTAGGCTTACATAGGCCCTTACGCCGATAACCTAGTACCTACCTATGAACCTATGAACCTATCCCTTATTTCTTCTTCAGATTTCAGGGGATTACCTCCTATGTTGTAGTTTGCGGGTACTCTGTTTTTTCCAAAGGGGATTACTATGCATTTTTTTTGCATTTAGCTTGAGACCATGGCTTTGACACCATGCATCAGTCTCATTTAGGCCCTTCTGGAGGATCTCCATGTCGGCCGGAGACTCTATTATAGCACCCAGTTTGCAGTCATCCGCAAACTTAGTCAGCCGCAGCCTTCCGTGCCTGCCTGTACTTCTGAGAAGTATATGCCAAACAGGAGGGGCCCCAGGACAGAGCCCTGAGGCACACCACTCGTTACTGGTCTGGATTCGGACATAGATACCGCTACTCTTACTTTATGGGATCTGTCTGAGAGCCAGTTTGCGATCCATCTTGTGATGTAAGGGTTTATGCCCAGGCTGGTGAGCTTATCAGTAATACCTGAATGGGGAATGGTGTCAAATGCTTTAGCAAGGGCAAGGTAAGCCGTGTGTACCTCCTTTCCCTTATCTATAGCCTGAGTAACTGTCTCAAAGAAATCCACCAGGTTCAGAAGGCATGATCTGCCCTTGACGAAGCCGAACTGTGTGGGGTCCAGCGACTGGAGGTTCCCAATCTCTCCATTTATGAGTTCCATAATGATTCGCTCCATAGCCTTACAGATCAGACTGGTCAGGCTTATTGGTTGGTAGTTCCCAGGGTCAGTTGTGGCCCCACCCTTGTGTAGCGAGACCACCGTTGCCGTGCTCCATTCTATGGGCACATATCCTGTGGAGAGGCTGAGACTGAACAGGGTATTAAGATGCGGGGTTAATTAATTTTGGAGCTCGCGTATGACACAGCCTGGGACACCATCTGGTCCCATGGAGGCAGTGTTTTTAGCTTTAGATAGAGCCTTGTTAACCAATGTATCAGTAATAATTGGACTTACACAATCCCCTGGAATGGTAAAATGCCCTGTAGGTGGTGAGTGCAGGGAGAAATTTGCACTGAACCTGTCAGCCAAGATGTTGGCAATGTCAGAAGGGTCAGTATAGTTTGTTCCATTTTGTACTAGCTCAGAACAGACCTCAGTGTTGCCATTTAGGTTTTTGACCTAGCCATAGAAGGCCTTATGGTTATCCTTGGCATCCTTGGCAACTTTCATTTCAAAATTAGCTTTAGTTGACTTGATGAGGGCCCTCAATTTCTTACTAATGCTTATCAGGGATGATTTTTCTACTTGAGATTTGGCCTTTTTTTGTATAAGTCTCCTCCTTTTATTGTAAAGTTTGATTATGGCCGGGGTCCACCAGACTGGTTTCTTCTTGCTTGAGGAAGGATTCTTGGTTTTATTTGGGATAGCATGTAATCCTGAAGATGCATATAGAGTGCCTTGGTGTAGGATTCTGCATTCTGAATATCATTATCCTTCTGCAAGGGAATAGTGAAGCTTTCCACTTCGGATGGAAGTAGTTTGAAGTTTGCTTTGGAAAGGTTTTTGACTATGGTTTCTTTGACTGGGGGAGGTGGAGGGGTGAGGATGTCCAGGGTTATCAGTTTGTGGTCGGATCTGACCAAGGAGGGAGTGATAACGGGTGTGGTACAATGGGTGCCCATATTTGTGATGATTAAATCCAATATGTTGTCCCCTCTAGTGGGGGAACATACTAGTTGTTCAAGGGAATTTGAATTTATAAATTCTATGAATCACTGAGCATAGGAGTTTGAACATTGGTAGTTCACCCAGTCTATACCAGGGTAGTTGGAATCACCCAAGATTATGGTGTTGGGTAGGACCTTTATATTTTCCAATGTCTCAAGGAATGCAGAGTGAGCATCTTGGGACATGGTGGGTGATCTATAACTGGCTACAACTTGAAATGTGGTTTTGCCTGCTGATAGTTGCACATGGATGATCTCTGGGGCATCATGCTGCGCTACTAACCTGGAGATATGGGTATCCTTGATGAATATGGATACACCTCTGCCCTTTGTACTGTGATCCGGTAACTGAGGCCGGACAGTATGATATGAATTATAACCTGGCAGTGCTGGGGTGCTCTCTTGAGCCTTGAACCAGGTTTCCATCACTGCACAGACATTGATTTTCTCCATGGTGAGGAGAGCCTCGAGTGTGTGCATTTTGAGGTTGAGACTTCTGGCGTTGAGTAGCATTACCCTTAGTTTTTGGTTACCTGTGCTGGTTACGGTGGTTGGTTTGTCCTTTGAGCCTTGCCTAAAAAAGGCACTATGGGGAAGGCAAGAGCCTTGGCCAGTATTCGAAAACCTAGGGGTGACAGGTGCAATCCATCTTTGGCAAAACAGTGAGGCTTGTCTATCATGTTATCCCAGGCAGACAGACACTGGATCCCCTTAGAATTACACCAGAAGCTTAGCCAATTGTTGAAATTGATCATTTTGTCCTTGTATTGTGGTATCATTCTAGGTGAAGGTAGTATGCTACTCAAGGTCAGTGTCATACCAGATTGGGCTACATGATCAGAGAGGTCCTCAATGTCTCTTTTCATGTAGTCCAGGGAGGTATGTCTTAGATCATTCACACCAACATGTACAATGACAGCGTCATACTTGTACTTGTTCTGGAGTGACCTAAGTGCCTGTGTTATGTGGCAGATCCGAGCACCCGACAGGCAGCTGACAGTAACCTTCTCCTTGTTCAGCCTGGTGAGTGGAACATCCGTGTGCCTTACTATAGAGTCTCCTATTACTAGCGTGTTAGGTATGGTGTTTTGCCTTAAGGGCTGTTGTGAGGCACACTGCTGAGGTGAATTATGTGTTTTCTGGCTTGTGTTTGGGGGTGCAGGTTGCTTGCTTGTCTGCTTTGGAGGGCACTGTTTCTTTTTCAGATTGGTACCTAGTGCCTCCGAATATGTTTTTGTGTATTTATGTGTATGTTTTGCCAGTGCTTGTTTTGTAGATTCATGTGTGACAGGTGGTGTGATGCAAGTGTGTCCCTTATCCTCTTGACTGTCTGTTACAGTCATGGGTTGAGAGCGCTTAGCCTCCAGTCTGGCTGTGTATTTGCATCTCTCACAAGTGTTTGTGTCTAGAGGTAAGAAGATAGGGTTGTCTGTATACATGAGGTAGTTGTGACATTGCCTCAGGATGCCCAATTCCACCAGATGAACTGGAGAGTACACCTGAAGCTGACCTCTGGACATGCTTTGAAGAGTAAATTGAACTTAAGTCCTGCAGACGATCGAGGATCTTATGCTATATTATAATAGTGCTGTCTAGGAAATTTGGAAAATAATAGTGCTGTCTAGGAGATTAGGACAAGTGCTGATTTCTGTTTTGCAAGTTCTGCAATAAGAGCAGCTGATCTGAAGCACTTGAGATGAGGCTTGCCTAGTTCTAAGGGAAAATTTACAGCGCAGACTTTGTGGGGCTGGGAATAGTATACCCCAGCTAACCGGCACTGCCCGATGCTGCTCTGTGCGCAAGACTGCGCAAAAAGAGAGTTGCAGGGTTTTTCCTCTAGATAAGTGAGGAAAGTGAGTGCAAGAGCTGTTTTTCTCTAAGCAAGTGAGAAAAGTAAGTACAAAAACTGTTTTCCTCTAGGTAATGAGGAAGATAGAGTGCTATAGTAATTAGTAACTTATTTAGTGTTACAAGTTCTGAACAAGTGCTGAGCATGAACAAGCAAATTTAAGTGATAAAACTAAGAATCTGTATCTGCACTAGATGAGTTACAGGACAGAAACAAGTGCAAATACAGGCTTTCAAATCAGAAAGTTGAGAGAGATGGAAGAGATTGCTCAAACGGCCAATAACTACAAATTCTGGGCCAGAACCACTACTTATGTGGTAGACAGGTTACCTAGTGCTTACCACTCCCACTGATAAGCTAGAAGGCTTCCCTCCAACACAGAAAGGCTTGGGGAACACAGAAGCTTACATACAGTCCTGGATACAACAAATCTGTATCTGGAAAACTAGTTACAGGAAAGGTAGGAAACAGGCTTGCAGTATTTTTTTTTTACAGAAAAGTAGCAAAAACAGCAGTAAAAACAATTCACATGCAGTGCAAGCTAGCAAACTTGAGTATCAGCAATATTAGACCAAACACAGTTTAAAAAATTCAATTAAATTAAAAAGGACTAAAAGCAAGTGCAGAAAGAGTTTATTAGGTAGAATGTGGTAAAGAGATGGGACGGGGGAGTGTCCCAGATCAAATCTACAGTGGGGCGGGCAACTGCAAAACCCACCAAATTTAAACTACAAACCAAAAATAGGGTGGGTGGGTGATCACTTGGATGATCTCTGATGCATTGTGCTGCACCACTAACCTGGTAATGTGAGTATCCTTGATGAATATGGATACACCCCCGCCTTTTGTGTTCCGTCCGGGTTCTGTGGCCGAAAGGTGTGGTATGATTTATAGCCTGGTGGTGCTGGGGTGCTCTCTGTAGCCTTAAACCAGGTGTCTGTTACTGCACAGATATCAATGTTCTCCATACTGAGGAGTGCTTCGAGTGTGTGCAATTTGAGGTTTAGACTTCTGGCATTGAGTAGCAATACCCTCCGTTTCTGGTTACTTTTGCTATGAACGGTGGTAGGTTTGTCTTATGAGCCTTGCCTAAAAGTCCACCTTGCCTAATATCCACCTCTCTGCTATTGTTTGCAAGCAATGACAGCTGTGCATGTGTACATGTTCTGCAAATGTGTACTGACCCTTGTTACAGGGCTGTGCCAAATAGCTATGTGAACATCTACATAGAGTGGATATTGACAGTAGAGACACACTGGTTAAACGTGTAGATTTGTGTAGCCTAACCTCTCATTGCCAGACTAACAGCTGCTTGGAAATATGTTGAAAGTACTGGTAATGAAACGGGGTGCATACCATCTTTAACTCCAGTGTGACATCTTCAGTAGGCATATAAGATGTAGGAAACTGCTGCCCATATGTAATAGCAGCTTTATAGGTGATGGCGTACACTATCTGATTATATCCTAATCATGTCGATAGTGACAGCAGAGTCTATTGATATTTGACTCTGTGTGGGGAGAGGGTGTCTGTGCCCAACAGAGCTCATGGTTCTGCTGGGTATGTGAGTTTATACCCAGACAAGGATACAGACCTGTTCACACTTGCATCATCTGTAATCAACTATCAGGATGTGATGTGTTCCTCAGAGGGGGATTGCTACTAAAGGTAGTTATCATGTTCCTGTAATAGCTAGTGTTGCCACGTCCATAACTCAAATATTTACATGTGAGCATCACTGTCTAAAACATCTTCATAAGCAGTAAGTATACTAAATACAGTACGTGGTACTTGTAGTACTGAATGCTCATACAGGCATGTCCACTACTCAGCTACTGGTGTTTACTAATGTCAGCTTTGTGTTTGTGGAAATCCTGGGGGAATGCAATCTTTATGCCATGTACACTGCCAAACCCGCCTACCACCACACCCCACACATTGTCTGGGATGCAGCTACAGGAGTGATCTTGGAGGCAGTCCATACTACACCCATGACTGGACTAGACAGTCAAGAGGTGTAGGTTAACAAATGCTTCTCATCACCACATATCCTTACCAGAACACTGTAAGGACACAGACACACACACACACACACACACACACACACACACACACACACACAGACACACACACACATTCCACCAGATATCACACACATCCACAGAGGCCTCTAAGTATCTGGCCAAGCAAGAGGCCTCCCAAGTTGGAATAGACAGACAACAGAATACAAAGACTGTACAACATAGTTTGCATAATTGTGTCACACCTCAGAACACGTGTCCGGAAACATGGCCAACAGTACTAATTTGTGAACACAAACCCTAGCACTATGTTACACACCAAGCTATATGAGGGCAAGCATACTGTCAACTGCCTGTCTGCCATGATTAGCCACATAAACTTACACTCCAATCACCTTTAGAACTACACACATTTCTCTGGCATATGCTATATTATTGTGCAGGACCTGTGATGCAGTAGCCTGGACTGCATGAAAACACATGTAGGAACTGTCAGGTCATGTAGCCGATGCGGGTATGTCCCAAGGCCTGGCTAGCATTCTGCCAGTGGCCATAATGATGCAGCAGTACAGGGACAAGGATTGTATTCCACAATCGTGAAATTTACTGGTGTAATTCAAAGAGTATCCAGCATCTCTATGCCTGGGATAACATGGTTGACAGACCATGATGCTTTGCCAGACAGGGCCTGCACCTGTCACCCCTGAGAAACTGGATACTGGCAACTGCCCATGCTTCCCCTATAGTGCCCTCATCATGCCAGGTTCAAGTGAAAGTCCACTGGTGCAACAGGGACAGCCAAAAAATAAACTGTGGGTCTTGCTACTCAATGATACAAATCAGGTACTCAATATGAACTCACTTATGGCAAACTGAAACATGGAGAACATATCTGTGCAGTGATTGAGATATGGTTCAATGCTTTGGAGAGCACCCCTGCATGACCATTTATAACACATACCTCACCTCTTGGCCAACATCCTTTATTGGAACACATGGGCCACAGGTGTGTCCAACTTCCTGAGGGATATGTACACCCCCACACAAGTTGCACTTGCACAACGTAAGATGCATTATGCTGAGCAACTACTTTTGTGCCAATGTGTAATCCAAATTGCACCTTGTGACAGATCATCCACCATGCCTCAGAAATCCCAACTGTCATTGTGCTGTTATGGGGAATACCAGTTGTGAGACAGGACACCATAATCATGGCCACTCAGCTATCCCATTATGAACCGGGAAGACTCATTATGTACCAACACGTGCTCAATGCATGTCGGATGTCATCAACACCAGTGACCTGGATCACCATATTCACACCAACAGGGCTAACAGTATGCCACACATGGTCAGTCTTCAAAGCCAATGTTATGCTCCTTAAGAGGGAAGTGGTGACTGTAATGGCACCCATGCAGATGTACAATGCATGTGCAAATGCTAGGTCCTACACAAATGTACTTTAGGCACTCACATATGTGCAGTGATCATGCCATTGAAACAGAAACAGGATTCAAACAAACACAACCATGAAGACAAACTGGTGGTACCCTGCTTTAAAGTGTACCACAGAAGGTAGTAACTGTTGCAAGGGTCAACACACATAAGTAGAAGTTGATCCTGGTCAGCCTCAGTAAGATGCAGACACACCATATAATGCCACACAAAGCCACTATGAAACTACTCATCCACATATTATGAGGCCAAACACAGAGAATTCCATAGCTGTGTCATGAAACATCATGGCAACAACAAGGCCTGCTGTGCTTCACAGCGCTATGGCATGAGAAATACTGCATCTATGGAAATAGCACCTGTTCAGCCAGATAGGGTCTTGGATAACATAAACACACTGCTCCCCCCCACAGGTACACATTCATATATCCATGTACACTGCAGAGCCCCTGTAATAACAACTATGCAGGTACAAACTGCACTCTCTAATGCCATACATAGAGGCTGCATGGGACCTGTCCACATTCTAGGTTATAGCCTACACAAATATCAAAAAAATCTGCTCCCAACATAAATATCTCGTACAATCATAGCTTCATTTCAGGCTGTGTACACACTGAATGGTGCACAGCAACAGTCATCTGTTAATGCTATCAATATCCAAGGGACCCTGGTATGTGTACAGCTGACCTGGTTACAAACAGTGGTAGCATTGCATTGCATAACACATAATGCAAATGTGTCAGTACATGGGTACTCTGCACAGCTGTTGTAGGGCTAGTTACAGTCCACCAGTCAAAGGTTACTTAGTGTTGTTCCATTACATGTCATACCACATGTATGGATGTGTGTTGGTGGTCTGAGGATATGGTGGTGTCTGCGGATTACATCCTGGAATGCTGCTTTTGACACTGTGATCTGCACCTGTCTCATCTGTGATGATTTATGTTGGAGTACTGGTCTGTACATGTGAGTAGCCATTATGAATGTGGGGACACCACCACCTGGACTGGTCCATACCAGTGTTATGGCCCACATGTCTGGTTCTGAGTTATATGGTGGTAGTGCTATTGTGCACAACAGAGCCGTCAGCCAGGTGTTCCTCACTGCACAGATGTCAGTATTCCCCATTGTAGGTTCAACAGTGAGCAGCTGTGATTATGACAACAACAGATTTAGCACTGGTTAGCATAAGCATACAATGCAATTGTCTTCTAGGTGTCAGGGTGTTATCCTGTGTTTAGGTCATTTGCCTTGGAATGGCAGTATATGGGCAAATGTGAATGAGGTATTATCAACATTCCCTTGAATCATGGATGCATGTGACCTGTGACAAAGGCTTGTCTTCTGTCAGTCATGTCATCCTAAACTGACAGATACTGGACAACCTTGTAATTACAGCAGGACATTGGCTCATTGTGTTGGTCAAGCAGTTGCCATTCCTAGCATGTAATCACTGCAAGTGGTAGTATTATGCTTGGTATAGACTGATACATCTAAGGTGCTGGACAGCAGCAGGTGTTGTGTAGATGACCAGTGTCAGATACATGTAGTGCAGTGTTCCTGCTAACAATGGCAACTACTAACACCAGAGACCATTACAACAAGTTCTGTATGTCTAACTGTATGAACCTGGCCACTGTGGCTTTCCGTGTTTAGAATCAGAGTGCATCCTAAACAGCCCTGTGCTACTAAGTGTATGAGCATGCCCAGTATGTTGTGTCTTTTGGCTTTTCCTGGTTAGGGGTCACCACAGCGAAACTTCAGTCTGCTAATGATTGGTAGTTGATTTTTACGTGCCGAGTTACCAGCCCTGACGCACAACCTTCAACGAAGGTACGCCCATTCACGCATGTCTCCACGCAGAAGACGCTCTAGCTGAGAATCGAACCGGACAGCGTCTTACTGTGAGGCAACAACACTACCGTAGCACCACCACCGCAGGTATGCATGCCCAGTATAACCTTGTGTATTTGGACTCATAGTGCATTCCAAACAGCCCTGTGCCACTAAGTGTATGAGCATGCCCAGTATAACCTTGTGTATTTGGACTCATAGTACATTCCAAACAGCCCTGTGCTACTAAGTGCGTGAGCATGCCCACTGACACCTTGTGTAAGTTATGTGCTTCTATGTGTATGAGCATGGTGATTGTAACCCTGTATAGTGATAGTAGTAGACCATTCCACATAAGGGCATACTCCTGTTAGGGATGGACTCCTACATTAAACACACAGGTTCACAGCTATGTACATCTTAACTGTCAGCATCCCTGTTGATGTCCACAATCCTAGAAGGTCATGATGACTGCCTTGGAATGTGTAATCTCTGTGGTGCAGCTCGTAACTGCATAGTACTATAATAGTGATCTGTAGATCGGCAGGTGTTCTGATCCCATCACTGGTGTGTGTATATGTGTGTCCATCTGCTGGTAGACAGAACAATGCTTTTTAGAGTACATACAATTGCTACACTCAACTTTGGCAAGGCTGATGATGTCACCCACCTAGGAATACTCCTCTGGGATTACTGTGATTCAGTAATCATGATAGCATGTTCTGTAACTGCATAATGCTGTAGTGTGATAAAATTGTTAAGCTGGTGTTCTAATCCCAGACATGCCAAGTCTGAGCGTGTGTGTCCATCTGCTGTTGCATGAAACAATGCTTTTTAGAGTACTCACATTCTGTACAATTCCTATACTCAACTTTGGCAAGGCTGATGATGTCACCCACCTAGGAATACTCCTCTGGGAATGCTGTGGTCCAGTAATCTCGATAGCGTGTTTTGTAATTGCGAAATGCTATAGTGTGATAAAGTAGTTGGGTTGGTGTTCTATTCCCAGATATGCCAAGTGTTTGTGTCATCTGCTGGTGGACAGAATAATGCTTTTTAGAGTACTCACACTCCGTACAATTCCTATACTCAACTTTGGCAAGGCTGATGATGTCACCCACCTAAGAATACACCTCTGGGATTGTTGTGATCCAGTAATTTCGGTAGCGCATTCTCTAACTGCATAATGCTCTAGTGTGTTAAAGTAGTCAAGTAGTTGTTCTATCCCAAGGCATAGCAGGTGTGTGTGTTTGTCAGTCATATTCTATGTGTTGGTGGCTGTGAGTGGCTAGCCACTGGATGTGTTGAGGAGTGTGTTTTGTTGTTTACCTATATAGTGGCCATAAATGTCACAATCAGCCAAGAGACTGGGTTGGCAAGACATACCCATACATTTGGCAATAGGCCTGGTGAATAAAGTCAGCAACCCTAATATTACTCTGAATACAGTCTGAACCAGTGTGTCACACAGAAACACACTTGCCTTGGGATTAACACCAGTACATAATACAGGAGTCACTGATGGTTTCCTTTTCATTCTTTTCTAATGCTTTGGTATCACAAGGTTTGTTTATGAGATATATTTTCTATACATACCTCTCAACCTCTTAGAGTAAGAAATCTGGACAAAGCCATGAAAAAAGTTGTACAAATAGGGACAATTTTTAAATATTGCTCTTACAAACTTAGAAAGTTGATAGAATAACAGGTTTTGCATTAGCATGAATTTTCTGAAGGGTATGAAGTCTAAAACTCAAATGTATGTCATTATTTTCTAACTTCAGTCTTTAATGATTTGCCACTAATTTGCTAGAAAGGCATACATTTATAAAAAAATTGACCAAGAATGCAAAAATCTGGACATTCTGCAAAAATCTGTACAGTTGAGAGGTATGTTTCTATATCTATGTATGTGTGTATATATATATATATATATATATATATATACATATATATATATATATATATATATATATATATATATATATATATATATATATATATATATATATATATATATATATATAAATGGACATTAACACACATACATCTACGTGATGGAATACATGTCCTATACTGTTGAATGCCTGTGCTGGATGATATGTACGTGATAACATCCAATGTCCGTATATCTGCCATGGCTTAGTGGTAAAGCATATCGTCTGTAGTATGCAGGGTCCTGGTCACAAGCCTTGCAGAGGCCAGTTGTTTTGTTGCTGGGCAGAACAAGGGCCATTGGATACGGTGTGAGTAAGATGCTTTTAAAGCAGTTGTGTGCTGGTTTGAACGACTGTAAGCAGTGGTTAGTTTTGGGGAGGCTCAGTATGGGTCATGTAACTATGCATTAGCAGGCAATCCTATGCAAATTAGGTAAAGGATAGTGAATCTCGGTTATCCCCAGGGTGTGATGCACGTCCCAAGAGTGTATGTGTAAAGATATCTGGGTGCAGAACTCAGATATAGGTGACATCATGGGTGTGTGTGTCAGGCATACTGTACGTGGATTGGAGCCCTGTGGCTCGGGATTGCTCCTAGCTTAGCATGGCTAAGCTAGGGGTGTGTCTATACCTGCCTAGTGCAATTGGGAGGGACATCAGCAGTTGGAGAGTGACCAAGGTGAACTAGCTGAGCTGACAGGTGATATGTATCAGAATCAGCTGATTACAGGGGCAGCAGACCAGCCCATCCCAGAACACTACTATAAAGTAAACAAACACCTTACCTTCTGGTTTTTCCACACTCTACACTATCGGTGTATACACGCGGGGAAATTTTAACAAACAAACCTACGAAATGAGAAGGGCTGCAGCAGGCAACATAGACCAACATGTGCAAGAAGCTGAGGGTGGTGAAGATGTGAATGCTGCCGAACAACCCTCAGTGAGGAGACAGAGAAGAGTGTACAGACTCAGGGTAACCTACTAGGGGCTACATGAGCTGGAGATAGTGGAGCAGTATAGGGTGGACAGAGACCACCTACAGCAGACTGTTGAGCTGTGCTGGCCACACCTGACACATCAAACTGGCTGAGGGGAACCCATCCCAGTGGATACCAAGGTATGTGTAGGCCTAGGTATACTAGCCACAGGTACCTCCCAAAGCACAACTGGGGACATCATGGGGATCTCACAGGCATCAGCATCCAGAGTATTCTACCAGTTCCTGGATGCCATGTCAGTACATGCCAGTGAGCACATATATTTCCTCAACACACGTGAGGTGATGACCAGCAATATGCGAATCTTCCACCAAATAGCAAACTACCCTGGGGTAGTGGGTGCTATAGCATGCATGTACTTATGTATAATAGCACCACCCGGTGAGCTGGGTAGGGCCTACATCAACTGCGGAGGCATCTCCTCCATCAACTGCCAGGTCATATGTGATCCCCAGGGCATTATAATGAATGTGTGTGCTGGCTGCCCTGGAAGCTATGACGATTCAGAAATATGGCATCTGATGCAGCTGTACCACAGCTTTGCCAATATGGACATCCACTACGGTCACCTAGTGGGGGATGCTGGGTACCCACTGGAGCCATGGCTGATGACACCCATCAGAAATGCACTCACACCTGAACAATGCCATAATGAGGCACACGCACAGGCCAGACTTATAATAGAGCGTGTGTTTGGTATGCTCAGGTCACAGTTCCAGTGTCTGGACACATCCGGTGGAGCCTTGCAGTATTCACCAGCTACATGCACCCAAATTGTTATGGTATGTGCTATGCTACACAATATGATCCTACGGAAACAGCTGCAACAGGAACAGCATGGGGCAGGGACACACAGCCCTCCACCAATGACAAGACCTGTACAGGCACAGAGTGACTCGGAGGAGGAACAACCTGAGCCTGACCCAGTAGGCGGAAGGAGGTGTGCCCAGTATAACCTGGCCTTGGCAAAGAGGCAATGCATAGCATAGGCACTGACACAGTTGGGATCCAGGGAATGTCACCCTCTCTGACTCGCACAGACGGTAAAAGGAATACCAAACATGACACTACCTGTGCTCAGCCATGTATATGGAGTGTACTATCTGCATCCAATATAGGCAGCCCTCCAACACCATCCTCAAGTCTGGCACACCCTCAAGGTAAGTCAATCAACCTACCAATTGCCAAATGTAGTAGAATGTGTTGGTACCTGTAGCTATGGTATTGATGTGAGCATGCAAGGGAATTGGGTGGCCGAATGTTAAGGCAGCAGACAGTAGACACCCATAGTGGCACCATGACATCTGTAACACATACTGGAGTCACCATAGTAGCCAGTACTACAATGGGTGACAAAACCCACTGCAGGTAATGGGCTGAGCGTCATGTGTGTCCATAAGACCCACACAAGTCTCAACCAGCTGGACAGGTGTAGACCGACACAAACAAATGCTGTACTATGGCCTCTGAATGTGCCCTATGGGTAACCCCTCCCACAGACCCACACAGACAGACTACAGCAGGCCAGGCAGTTGGATGTAGGTTGTGAAGGCTAGGAAGTCAGAAACTAATATGTTGGTAATTAAAGCTAAGATCTGTAGTACACTGGTATGCCTCTAGCCAGCACAATAGGTAAGACTACACACTGAAATGGAGTGCCTGACATACAAGTATAGTACTAGCAAATGTGTACAAGTGTTAGGTGTGCACCCCATCCAACGTACACTTATAGCAACAGTCAGGTGTGCCCCCCTGCTGCTGTGTAGGAATGTAGATAAAGTCAGGTGCCCCCCCCGCTATACAGAAATGTAGCAACAGTCAATGCCACATGACCGATGGATACCCTGCAGACACAGCATGCTACCTGTTGGTGTACAACACAAAGGTCAGCACCACAGTACAAACTACCTGGACAGGTAACACATGCAATTCAGATGGCCATACTGGGCATGCTCACACACTTGAAGGTATGAAGGCAATGTCAGTCGACAACATACTGAATGGTCATACTGGGCATGCTCGCACACTTAAACACATGAAGGCCATGTCTGCAAACACCAGTGATCCGGACATATTTGGTGGTTGCAGTTCTTATTGCAGACACATGTCAGTATGTCAGTATGCACCACTCCTGCCTTGCACACACAGTGGATAGGAATACAGGCATATATGTAAGGACAACACACTATAATAAGTCAATGGTAGATGGACATAGATGTGTGAAAGAGGGTGACCGTGACAAGGAGCCATCCAGGCCTGTCCCATCCAACACACAGCCAAAGGGCCTCAAACACATGAGGTGCAGATGTCATTCACTGCAGATTTTAGCCACCTGTATCTGCCAGCATGTTAGACTATGTGGTGCATGTGCCAGTTGTGCAACATGACTGTACAGGGATGTAGTCATCTAGTAGCTGTATACACGTACCTGTGACATATGGCCCCGTGTGTGCCCGCATGTGGCATGTCAACCCCTACATGACGGGCTATGGCCCATGCACACACTGCCCTCCCCATAGCAGTATTATGACAAGCCTGCTGAGGTCATCCATTGTGAAATACACCTTTGGGAGAGCTGTAGCTTAGTAATCTCCATGGTGCATCCCAAAACTGCATACTGCTGTAGTGATATACTAGTTAGGTAGTAGTTCTAACCTCAGACTTGCCAATTGTGTGTGTGAATGTGCGCATCTGTCTGTCTCAGACTGTGTAGAGAGAAATGGTTTATAGGCTACCCATAGTCCATACAAATCATATACTCACCTTTGGCAATGCTGCTATCACTCACCCAGAAATATACCTCTGGGAACGTCGTAGACCATTAGTCACTGTTGTGCATTCTGTAACTGCATATTGCTGTAGTTTGATAGAGTAGTTATGCCAGTGTTGTAATCCAAGACTTGCCAATTGTGTGTGTGTGTGTGTGTGTGTGTGTGTGTGTGTGTGTGTGTGTGTGTGTGTGTGTGTGTGTGTTACGCCAGTGTTGTAATCCCAGACTTGCCAAGTGTGTGTGTACGTGTGTGTGTGTGTGTGTGTGTGTGTGTGTGTGTCCATCTGCCTGAGAACAGACCAATGCTTTCAGAGTACTCACACTCCATACAATTCATATACTCACATTTGGCAATCCTGCTGATGTCACACACCTAGAAATACACCTCTAGGACTACTGTAATCAGGTATTCTCCGTGGCGCATGCCGTAAATGTGTATTGCTATAGTGTGATACACTAGGTAGGTAGGGGTTCGAATCCAAAACATGGCAAGTGTGTGTGTTTGACTGTCACAGCCTGTGTGAGGGTGGCTGTGAGTTTCTAACCAGTGGACATGTTGGGGAGTGGGTTTTGTTGTTTTCCTATATGGTGTGACACAATGCCCACCTCACGAGGAGTACAGTTGTCAGTCAGCCACGGGACTTTCTTGGCAAGCCATACACCTACATCTGGCAAATTGCCTGGTGAACAAAGTATGCAACCCTACTAATACCCGGTATATGTCCTAAACCCATGTGTCATACAGAAACACACATGCCCAGGATGTCCTGCTATGTTGCTAGTACCATGCACATTGATGACAGATAGTAGGCATGGTGTGATTGCAGTGGGCTGCAGAGGACATGGCACCCTGTACAGTGGTACAATAGGCACATCATTGTGGACAATGTGCCTTCACTATGTTCCCCACTGGAAGCCTGCAACATATGTGGTGCCATCAAATGTGATCCTCAGAGGCCATACAATGCTGTTCACATGTGCCCTGTATGGATCGATGCCACTGACACCAGGGAATACCTGTATCATGCCATCAGTGTAGGTGCAGGGTCGACCTGCTGTCTATAAGCAGGTTTCACCACACCTGGCCAGTATTGGCATATTGGAGGATAACAGTCTGTGTACACAACATGTGCCTGCCAAACCAGGTACACCTGTACATGTCACTGTACAGTATTGTGGGATATGCACATCCCAGGCAATGTCCATGTCTATGACTATCAAACACAGACATGGCATGCATTGCAAAGCTATGGCCATACACATTGGTAACCAGGGTGTCAGGGCAGTTCATGCAGTACCAATCTGTGTGGGACATTACAGACACTACACCCCTGTACCACACTGCACACCATTGTCAGGTGGCATGATGCAAGGGATTACCCCTCACCCAGCCTTGTACAGCCATCTTGCACAGCCAAACACTACACACCCATGAAGCAATGCATACATGCATGTCAGTACAGGCACCTTGTGTCTGCATGTGGGTTATGATGCTCACAACCACAATCACTCCCAGTAAAACCCCCATTGGCATACCAACAGATGTCAAACACATTCACATGCATAGCCCATAGAACCTCCAGATATCCCCTGTGATGCATGTAGTACCTGTGCACTACTGCAGTGTGCCAAACTAAGTAGTTAGGGAATGTATTTGTGGCCCTGGCAAAGAGTGTCAATGAGAGTCCATTTGAGAGTGTGGTTGTGGTGACAATGGCATCCATTCACATGGACAGCCATGTGTGCTATACCTAATGAATGTCTGCTATATCTTTTTTGCAAATGTCTCTCATCAACACACACATATATGTTCTTACAGCACAGCAACATGTCGGCTTTGTGGCACATGTAGTAACTGCATGCACTTGTAATAGTAATGACTAGTCTGTCATGGATTTGACCATTGTACTGGTAGGTGTGTGACAGACGATGCTTAGGTTTTAGTCTCCAAGCCCTTTTCTGATGTACTTTGTCTGTCCCTCCACACACTCTCTGGTGGATGTGGAGGTGTACACCTGCTCAGCAGCAGCATGTGTATTGTAAGTAATAGACATGATCAGGTGATGGCCTCTGCACCTATTGCAGTTCTCCTCTAGCTGATTGCATATGGAACAGCTGTGATAATGTTCCCATAGCCATTTGCATGATAAACACAGTACAATGTCTAGGAACGTCATGTTGGTGTTTGGCCATGACAGTCACTGTGAGTGATACCTGGATGTGGTGTTTGGAAACTACATCACAGATGATATCTGGATGTTCCTCAAACATCATACACAGTGGGAAATAGCCTAAAGACAGGAGGGTAATGTGCCAGACATGACTACAGCATGTAAGTGTAGCTATGCTTCATTGAGACTACTGCCTGTTTAACATGGTGTGTGTGGTAATGGCATTTCTGCATGTTATAAAACAGACATGACAGTGCTCTGCTCATGAGGAAACCCCATCTGTAGGGTCATCTGTGGACTGGTCAGTGTGTGGAACCATTTGTTTCCTGTGTTACACACTGAACACACATCTGTGCACAGCAGGAACATAGTGTGAGGATTGCAGCCAGTACATGGTGATAGGGATGTGTTACTGCCATCACATCCCTGACTGGACATATGTCACATGAAACAGTGGTATGACAGACATTGTCTGGGGTTTTCAGTGGCAAGCCAATAATGGGCCACTGTTCATAGCTGCAGTCACACACCTTCTACACTTTGTACAGATGTCATGCAGTATATATGCATGTGTTGTGCTCCCTCTGCAAATGTATACCATCTGTTGTGTTGGGTTGATGGTCATATCTATGCATACTGTTGTAAGTAATCCTGAATGCTGTTGTCTATTACTAAGCCATATCTGTATCTAAACTGCAACACCATAGGCTGTATGGGTTTGGAGGTCCCGGCAGAACCTCTTGTCCCACTTCAGCTAGCCATGGCACTGGGCACCAGCACATCTGGGGTCCAGCCTTTGACCTCAACCTCTGTTGGCTCTGCACCACCTTCTGGTGGTACCACCACTGAGGATGGGTCTTATGCCCCCTGGGAACAGGGCCAGACAGGAACATGTCAGCTGTCGTGCGGTCCCGGACATGGTGCGTTGGGGGCTCAATAATTGGTTCTGAGGCCAGATACACAAGCTCAAGGGTGGAGTGTCACATTTACAGGGTGAGGCTGCCCCTCCTGGACTGCCCCAGCACTGCCTCCTTTGCAGCTGTTTTGGTGTAATGGTGGCTGCCCATGGCTGGGGACCTCCGTCCCACTGTTCCCATGGGCTTGTGAATGCTGAACACCCCTCCCAGTCTGAGGTACTTCCCCCCACATGTGTCATATACTGACCCTGTATGCTGTCTTGTCTGTGATCCTACCCTACCTATCCTCCATGGGCATACCTACTCTCTTTCCCCCACATCCCACTCTCACCCTATGGAAACATAAGGCCAATCGTCCACTGGACACATGTAACCCTTTTAATATGCATCACGACATACTCTTGTTATCCTCACCCCTGTCCCTCAGGTACACGATCCTGGTATGCACATCACTCCTAAATGTTCCAGGTACACATGATGCGGATGACCCCATTGTACACACAACACTACCAGTCCCTATAGCTACCCCATTTACCTTCATCATGATGATAATGTTGCACACTGCACAGCAAGAGTACTGTTCTCACATAATGATTGGGCAGGAACTGTTGTGTTAATGTACATTACATGCACAGAGTGGTGTATACGGCCAATGTACAACTGTTTGCGTGTATGAATGACACATATCTGTCTGAGGGAGTCTTGATATTACATAGGACAACACCACTACATAATACAGGCGTCAGTGGTGTTTCCTTTTTCATTCGTTTGTAGTGCTTTGTTGTCACATGGTATGTTCCTGATATATCTCTATATATGTATGTACCTATATGCTGGACATAAACACTCACACATACATCTACATGATGGAATACATTCCTATACTGTTGAATGACTGTGCTGTATGATATGTTTGTGGTAAGGTCCGATGTCTGCATATCTGCCATGGCGTATTGGTAAATCACATTAGCTGTGTGTGCAGGGTCCTGGTTCCGAGCCTTGCAGAGGCCATTTATTTTGTTGCAGGGCAGAACAAAGCCATTGAATACGAAGGGATTAAGGCACATTAAAGCAGTTGTGAGTGGGTGTGCATGGGTTTGTGCGGTGTTAAGCAATGCTAACCTCTGGTTACAACTTCTTACACTCAGTTAGCCTCTACTTTGCTTTACCAGTGTAATACTCGCATGCTGGCAGCCAAACAGGCTTACACATGCTTGCTCCCACCCTTGCAAATGCACTGACATTGGTGCTTGCATCTGACACTCACACCCCTGGGTGGGAGCGAGGACCACAATATTACCTTGTGATGCCTATTACATCGGATTACATGCCTATAGTATCAGGAATGGCTGCCCATTAGGCGACAGCATGCCGTTCGACTGTACAGAATCCGCGGCCTGTCTAGTGATTTATTCATATTATTTGTGCATTCCACTTACAATCTGCACCCGTCAGGCTGATACATGGGAACTGAGACGCTTCAATACAGACAAGTAATTGGGTTTTGGGACTCACATCCATCAGCCAAGTCATGTTACTGCATACCTATTATTCTATCATCTTTCTAAGGTAGTCAGTGGAATATGTGCTTTCTGTCCCTGTCAGACCTCTCATACGATTGGGGGAAAAATGAAGACTGAATCAGGGACATGGCAAAACAACATCAGGGACACATTTAAATTATTGGTGCTATTAACCTGACACATTGACAGACTCAGAGCATATGAATTCATAAACATTGTCTGAGGTACATGCTGTTTATGACTCTTAATTGTTGTCATTATTCATTACTTATAATCCACCACCTTTCCTCCTAATATCACTAGTTCTAGGAGGGTTTAGGTGGGGCAGAGTTAGAATCTGAGTCGAAATCAGGGATGTCCCTGGTAATCGGGGACAGTTCAATGGTATGGTCCCTATGTGTTCCCCAAATGGTTTATGGCCTACCCAGTGGATGTGCTCTTAGGGGTTGGGAGGTATGGGCGTCAGCTATGCCCATATCGGGATATTACTTACATCCCCTGGGCAGTCCTAATATGGCTCTGCCAGACAACACCAGCACACCTAGGCCCATAATCACATACCCATAGTTCCCCCACCTGCCACTCCTCTACAGCACTCATCCTTACTGTGGGTGCAGGTGGAGTATAAACACATCCCTATACACTGCCCACTCTCCCCATGTCGGGACACATGTCATATGTTGTGTCAACCCATGGGTTATCAGGCTTGCACAACCTACTGGTCCATGTACATCTACAGCCTGGTTTGATAAGTCATTACCGGGACTGGCTCCAATCATTAATTGTTGGTGTCCCACAAGGGACATCAATGTCTATGTTTCAAGGTTAGACCTTGCAGGTCTCTCCCACTGGTAGTATCCTGCCAGTGGTCTGGGAGACAGTGGTGTATTTACCTTTATTGTGTGTCTGTATGTCTCACTGGCCTAGCGGGGGGGTGGAGGGTGATGCTACGT
>NC_056735.1:1015761490-1015771490 GCF_019279795.1 Protopterus annectens
TATATATATATATGTGTGTGTGTGTGTGTGTGTGTGTATATATATATATATATATATATATATATATATATATATATATATATATATATATATATATATATATATATATATATATATATATATATATATATATATATATATATATATATATAACATCTGTACATACTTATATACATTTCCTATGCTGGGCGCTGCTTACACCCGGCCATGTGCACTCACATATGCTTACTGTTTTTTATATATTTTTACTGCCGCTTATTTGTGCTTACTTGTGTCTTATTCATTACGACAATACCACTTTGATTGAAAGGATCTGGTTAAAAGTCCATGCGATACTCAAGTTCACTTTTACATGTTATTATGTTGGTTTTACAGCAGAACGACATTCATTCCACATGGAAACTGATATGTGCTATAGTCAAACTTGAAATGTGAATGCCTGTTCGTTAGGCAGATGCTCTAACCACTGCAATATTGGTGTGCTACTTCATTTATATGTATACCCATGGCTCATAGTTACCCAAACACACACCTCACCACTTCACTAACACAGCAGGCATCCATTCTCCTGTTGGGAAAACCACACCACTACACATGCGCCATTCCCTACTGCTCTGGACCTGTCCCGCATGTTGACTCACTCCAAGTATATTCAGACTTCCCTAACCTATAGTCCTGCACATATGTTCATATGTTGGTCTGACTGGGACTGCCCTGTACCTGTTTTAAAGTCAGACTTAGCATGTGGGCAAAGTTATTCCCACTATTATCATCCTACCTGTGGTTAGAGATGCAGGGGGTTTGCTTACCAATGGCCAGCATGATATGTCAGCACTAGGTAATATGGGTGTTCTGCTGCTGCTTTCCTTTGCATTCATTATGAATGCTTTCTTGTGCCCTTGTTTGTTCTGCATATATATATATATATATATATATATATATATATATATATATATATATATATATATATATATATATATATATATATATATATATATATATATATATATATAAAATCTGTACATATGCATGCATATACATCTACATGTTTAATTACTTTGATCATACTGTTCAATGACTGTGCTGTCTGCTATGTTTGTGATAACATCAGAGTTAGGTATAACTGTTGTGGCTTAGTGGTAAATCACATTTGTTGGGATGTGTAGGGTCCTGGGGTTGAGCCTGGCTGAGGTGGTTTATTGTGTTGATGGGCAGAACAAGGGCTGTTCGACAAAGGGTGAGTACAACACTTTTCAGCAGCGGTTTACCATTTCGCCATGTTTAACCACCATTTCCCATCATGCAAACACCTTCTGAATTTTTACTGTGATATGTCACCCTGGTTCGCATTTCAATGGTATTATATCATTATACATCATAAAATTAACAGGATATCCTCGTATATGGATTATGAGTCGTAAATTATGTGTGCTGCAGTCGAACCGGCAACATCTGCTTGATAGGCGGATGCTCTAATTACTACACTATTGCTGTGCTGCTTCATTTGCATGTATACCCATGGCTCATAGTTACCAGAATAAATGCTAAAGAAACATCACTAACACAGCAGTCATCCATTCTCCGGTCGTAAATAAACCACACCACTACACATGTGCCACTCCCTACTGCTCTAGACACGTCCCGTATGTTGGCTCACTCCAAGTACATTCAGACATCCCAAGTTTATAGTCCTGGGACATACATTCATATAATGGTCAGGGTGTTCAATTAGTCTTCTGGTTTTTGGCTCGTATAGTCCTGGGACATACATTCATATAATGGCCAGGGTGTTCAATTCGTCTTCTGGTTTTTGGCTCGTTTGGACTGAGACTGAGACGGAGACTGAGACTGTTTGAAAGTCAGACTTAGCACATGGATAAAGTTAGTGCAACTGTTAGCATCCTATCTGTGGTTGGAGATGCAGGAGGTTTGCTCACCTCTGACAATCTTGATATGACAGCACTAAATAATACGGGGGTTTCTGCCTCTGTTTTCCTTCACATTTGTTATGACTGCTTTATTGTGACCATGTTCATTCTTCATGGATAAATATATATATATATATATATATATATATATATATATATATATATATATATATATATATATGTATGTATATGTCTGTATATGTCTGTACATACACATGCATATACACCTACATACTTATTTAAATTTCCCATAATGTTGAATGACTGCCACTTACCGCTGCACATACCTGCTTATGTCAGCTTGTAAGTGACTTAATCACCCTATATCTGACAGCCATTATTCTGGGTATCATATAAATTTAGCAGCCCTTGCATGGCTTGGACCCAGGAACAGAAACACCTTAGTCATCAGTTTGACCACTACACCATCCCTGGTACATTCTGCACGGATGGTAGTTAGAATATATGACTTTACTACAGGCATTCTACACTACTGGCAACAAATGTGTCGGTTGGTGTACATATGTATAGTACATGTTAATGTTCATATGTTTCTGAGAGACTTATGTATAGATTTGCAAATATACTTATTTATAAATAAGACACATACTTGACAACTATTTGTATACATGTATGTGTGATGTGTAGCTGTAGCTATGCGTACATAAGTATGTACATTTATAGATGTATGACCACATATCTGGGGTTGTACATGGCCATGTATATGAACACCCGCATCTGGGAGGGACATGTACAGTTTGTATACAGGGGTTGTGTGCATCATTACGACTTGGAACCTGGACAGGGTATACAATTGTAGATGTGTACTATTTGGACGATGGCTATGGGGAAGCTTTTAGGGAACATGTGAAAGGTATATACTCCTGATAATGCACATGGAGAGACGTGCATCATGGCCAGGTGTTTAATCCCAGGTCGTAGGTTATGCAGGACCATCTGGAGGCTGAGCAGGGTTGTGGACAACTACTGCTAATACAACTTGTGTCCGGATGTCTATGGGGCTGGACTTTTGTTGTGCCACCAAGTCTAATCTTTAGAACAGACACTTATCCCATGAGGGATGTCCAAAAATTGTGGACGCCAATGACTCCTATTCTTTTGGCTTTATGAAAATGAGGGAGGGTTATACACACATGGAATACCTAGTTTGCAAGCCTGAGACTGCCTAGGGTGAGACTGCCATCTAGATGTGGGCAAGGGGCACTATGTGCAGATATGGCTGGCCCAAGATAGTAGCCCGAATATGGGTGCTTTTGGTGGACATTCAGCAAGGGGGTTGGGTGTGCTGTGGATGGGATGATGGGTATTCAATTATGTATCCTGGTCTGTAGGGGTTGGATGGCTCAGTTTATGCTAGACCATTATGTGGGTGTGAGTCGGTACTGTTTCTGTACATGTGTATTGCACATTTTAATGTTCATATGTTTGTGGGATTATGTTCTGCAGTATGGTCTGTCAGGGTGTATTGGGGATGTGAATGCATGTTCTTTGGTTTCCTTTTTGATTCACGCACTGCTCCCTTGTACACCTCCAGTTCACCTGTTGTACATCCGACCCAGTCTCCCCTTGGCGAATTATTACATTACCCATCACCCCCCCCCAAATTCCACATACACACCATCCATCCCTTCTCTGGTTGCTGGCCCATGGCACAGACAGCAGTACATATTGCATACTCTACATATCTCTGGTACCAATATGGTTGTGAGGACAACCTTAGCATATTTGGTCTTCCACATGCTGTACTTCACAACATAGGTACATGAAAATACCTATCTTTCATGACATGGTAGGTTGACCCGGGTAATACCCATTCATTTTTGGGCCATCCAGACAAGGACAACTCGGACTGCAAATGGGCAGATATTGAGCAAATGCTCTGACCACATTGGGCTTGGCTTAGCAAAGGGCAGCGGCATGCAAACACACTGCGTTTCGCTTCCACTTGGTATAAAAATCAACACTACAATGAAATACGGACACGGGGTTTTAAATGTCATTACTCAAGGGAAGGGGGCTCAACATTCAGCTATGTGCTTGTGTGTTTACTCCTGTGATTTTATTTTGGTGTTCGCGGAACTCATTTGTATGCTTTGCATACATTTCAGTATCCACGGACACTGACAGGAGTGATTACGAATAGAGGCAGGCTGTACTAGTCAACATTTTAGGTTGCACGACAGTAGTTGACATGTTCACGTCTCCATGCAGCGCTTAAACCCACCCCCTGCACTCACGCACATTTCCTGTGCATGTGGACGGTGCGGCAGCGCGCCTTCATTAATATGCATATGGTGCTGCTGTACCATCTCTACACTGCACGCTCGGCACAAGGCTATCGCCGTCATTGCGCCGAGTTTCATGAATCCCAGGGCAAGTGTTGTACATGCTGAACATTAATGTAATATGTCAAATTTCTCAAAATGGCACTTGATGTAGTGAGAGGGATGTATCCCATACCACCTAACATATGTAAGTATTTTCTTTTCTTTTTTTTTTTTATATAAATCATTTTTTATTAAATTTTAAAACATAAACAAAAATGATAACATTTCATTTAAGAAATAAATATTTGACACAGTAAATGGCAAAAAAAAATATTAAATCAAACAAAAACAAGTAATGAACTGTTATATAAAACACATAAAACATCTATATGCAAAGGTGTCTACTAACAGTTCCTTGTTATTACTTTCCTTGCAGTGGTTAGTTTGCTCCACAGGATTGGATATGTTAGCCTTATAATACACTCAGGGACTGGAGTATTAAAATGAGCAAATGATTTAGTTAAAGCAAATATGTCAGAAAATAAAGCTTGAAAGAAATTAGTAATCTCTTTCCAGTATGTCTTAATGATAACATATTCAAAAACATATACTTCCAGTTAGCTTTAGTGTCTAACTTACATCTCCAAAAAAACTTAGTTTTGGATATTAATTTTATTCTATGTGCAGTAAAGAAAGAGCTGTGTAAAAATTTCCAAGAGAACAGTTTCCATTTAAGTGAGCACGTTTTTTTAGATGATAACAGAAATAGTTTTTTTTTATCCTCATCATTAGATGGTTTATTATTTATAAGTTTAAGATAATTCCAATAGTTTTCTTTATTATATCGTAATTCTTTTTTATCACCTTATAAATTTTGGATAAGAGACACGTCCCAGATATTTTCTGCTGTACCAAGATAGTTAAAGTTCAATTAAATTAGGAATAGAACTTCTTACTGATGATTGCTTAACTTCAATTTTATGTTCAACAAATTGTCTACAATTTTGCACATGCAACCATAAGTAATCTTCCCTATCAAACTTCTTAATGCTATATTGGGCATAGTATATGTTTCCTTTATTCATTGACTGGGACCAATATATGAGATTATTTTCTTAGAAAGTAGTCATTGTGGATAAATTTAAAGTAGAAACATTATTCTGAGTATAAGCTACTGGAAAGATAAGGAAAAACATGCTTTATACATTTGATTTCTATAAATGAAATGTCTCAATGTATTCACTATAATAGTAATGTAATTAGAATTAATTGTTTGATTATGGTTATTTATGAAAAGTTCTTTTAATAGACAGAACAAAGAATTATTTAGAGTTAAATAATAATGAGTGTACAGTTCCTTTCGGTCACAGTTAGTGTAAATGAATTGCCAGTAACTTCAAAAATGATTTGTAAACCACAGAAAAACATCTAGCAATCCATACCTCAGCCAAAGAAGTCACTATTGTTTGCCAAGAAATACAGAGTTCTATGTCAAAAGATGAAAAATTCTTTATTGTAGGTAAGCGCTTTCATAGTGCTGCTCACACCACTTCATCAGACCTTTTACAACCATGCATCACAGTACTCTATACTTTATACAGAAATTTGAATCAGCCCATTAACTTAATTGATTCAATTGATTCAATTAAATAAATTAACTTGTTAATAACTCATGAAAACCTTCAATCAAAGCTATGCATAGGGTGCACAAGCTCAAACTACTATAAAATCATATATAAGAAATGCATATATAACAAATGTATGAGTGTAAAGACACAATAAAAACTCATAAAAAACACTTATAAAACTCATGTAGGGATACTTTTAGACCAGTGCATTCATACAAAGATAAAAAACAAATACATACAAACATTTCTCTCTTTCTGCATCTAACCAAACTACTATAAAAACATTTTTAAGAAATGCATATATAACAAATAGCCATATGTGTATGAATGTAAAGACACAATAAAAATTCATAAAAAACATTTGTAAAACTCATGTATGCATACATTTAGACCAGTGCATTCATACAAAAATAAAAATATAAAACAAATACATACAAACATTTCTCTCTTTCTGCACCTAACCAGAAGGGTGTTTAGATATTATTTATTATATAACTGTTCCAAATGACTTTTGTATGATCAAATCAAAGGCCTATTCCACAAGCCAGGGTAAAGGGGGATTATATCATTTTAGCCTCGACCCCTATTTCCTCTCAATCTAATAATCCAGTGTGTCTCAGAAGTCTCAGTTTTGTTTATTATGTCCCCCACTCTATAATTTTCTCTTACTGATTCTATCACTTGGAAGCTAAATGTATGCTCTGGCCCCTTACTTTGCACATACTTAGCCAATGCATTTGTCACATTCTGGTTCCTAATGTATAATAAATGTTCTTGTATTCTGAACCTCAATTGTAAAATGCACCCTGACACAGGTAGAGAATTTGTGTTCAATGTTCAAGCTACCTGTAATAGCAAGAACATAGTATATATAGCAGTGTGTAATGTTTGTTCGAGTTTCTATGTAGGAAAAACTAACAGGGAATTGAGGTTCAGAATACAAGAACATTTATTATACATTAGGAACCAGAATGTGACAAATGCATTGGCTAAGCATGTGCAAAGTAAGGGGCCAGAGCATACATTTAGCTTCCAAGTGATAGAATCAATAAGAGAAAATGATAGAGGGGGGGCATAATAAACGGAACTGAGACTTCTGAGACACACTGGATTATTAGATTGAGAGCAGATAGGGGTCAGGGGCTAAATGACAGAATCCCCCTTAAGCTTGTCTTGCGGAATAGGCCTTTGATTTGATCATACAAAAGTCATTTGGAAAAGTTATATAATTAATAATACCTAAGCCCCCTTCTGGTTAGGTGCAGAAAGAGAGAAATGTTTGTATGTATTTGTATTATATTTTTATTTTTGCATGAATGCACTGGTCTAAAAGTAGGCATACATGAGTTTTACGAGGGTTTTTTATGAATTTTTATTGTGTCTTTACATTCATACACATATGGTTACTTGTTATATATAATTTCTTAAATATGTTTTTATAGTAGTTTGGTTAGATGCAGAAAGAGAGAAATGTTTGTATGTATTTGTTTTTTACCTTTGTATGAATGCACTGGTCTACAAGTATGCCTACATGAGTTTTATAAGTGTTTTTATGAGTTTTTATTGTGTCTTTACAGTCATACACATTTGTTATATATGCATTTCTTATATATGTTTTTATAGTAGTTTGAGCTTTTGCACCTTATGCATAGCTTTGAAGGTTTTCATGGTTTATTAAAAAGTTAATTTATTTAATTGAATCAATTGAATCAATTAAGTTAATGGGCTGATTCAAATTTTTGTATAAAGTATAGAGTACTGTGATGCATGGTTGTAAAAGGTCTGATGAAGTGGTGTGAGCAGCACCACAAAAGCGCTTACCTACAATAAAGATGTTTTCATCTTTTGACATAGAACTCTGTATTTCTTGACAAACAATAGTGACTTCTTTGGCTGAGGTTTGGATCGCTAGCTGTTTTTCTGTGGTTTACAGATAATAAGAATGTTTTGTGGGGTTTGATTTTATCCAAAGGTTTCCTTGAATGTCTCTCCATTTAGCAGTATAATAAGTATTTGACCAGAGAATTGTTTTGATAACAGATGATAGGGAGTATAATTCTAGATCTGGTAACGCAATACCTCCAAAGGACCATTCTCTAATATGATGACTTAAGGCTGTTCTGGGCTTATTAAGATACCAGAAGAATATTAAAATTAAAGAATTAAACTTTTTTGTAAAGGTTTTAGTAGGGGATAAATATAATTATTGCACTATATATAGAATTTGTGGTAGAACAATCATTTTAAGTATGGAAATTCTTTCATTCATAGTAAAAAGAAATATATATATTCTACTTATTTGTGAGATTTTCTATAGGAGGTAAACTACTATTATAATTGATATCTATTATTTTGTTAATGTTTTCAGTGATAATTATTACCAGATAATTCAACCTTTTTTCTTGAACTATGTATTTATTAAATCTTTCCCCCATGTCATTAATGTTATAATTTATAGGTACTTTTTATCTTTATTAAGAGTAAGTACAACTTTCTTCTGAAAGTTTTCTATTAGAACAATGAAGGTTGAAAGTGAATTATTACATTCATTTAATGTCAGAAAAATATAATCTGGAAACAACTGGTGTTTACAAGTTAGGTTCTTATATAGGTGAACACCTTTAATGTCTGGGCATGTTCTTATTAAGTTAGCAAATAGTTCTATAAATAACGTAAAAAGTAAAGGTGAAAGTGGACATCTTTGCTTAGTTCCTTTAGAGATTTTAACTGATTCTGAAGTGAATAAACCTATTTTGACATGCGCATAAGAGTTAACAAAAAGAAGATTAGTAAGTTGTATACATTTGTCTGAAAAGTTACTTTCTTCAAGTACCAGTGAGAGATAGCTCCAACTGACCAAATCAAAAGCACTATTGGTATCCAGACTTACTATAGTTAAGTTCTCTTTTGTTTTATTCGTAAAGTCAATTATTGATAACATTCTTTTGATATTGTCATAGGAGCTTCGATTTAAGATAAAGGCAGTTTGGTCATCATCAATCAGAAATGGAAGAAACTGTATCAATCTATCAGTATGAATGAACATAAGTAATTTATAGTCTATGTTTAACAAAGAAAGCGGTCTATCAGAAGAACATTTTACAGGGTCTTTATCTGATTTTAAGATTGGAGAAATAAAGGTGTATTTCCAAGAGGGGGCATTTTCTAAGTTTTTAACTACCCTGAAAATGTTAAGCAGTATATTCAATGCTTCTTTTGGCATTAACATATAAAGTTCAGGAAAGATGCCATCATTACCAGGAGCCTTGTCTGTTTTTAGATTTTTTAATGTAAGCTTTTAATTCAGAATTTAAGATAGGCCTATCAGTAAGATTAATTTGGTCCTCGGTTAATTTTTCTTAGCATATTTCTTAATAAATTTCTTAGTTTTCTCTTGAGAATCCATTAAAGAATTTTTGGTATTTATTGTGTTAAAGTAATCCCTAAATTATTTCAAGATTCCTTTAATTCAGTGACCTTTTTGAGGGGGGAATATATTTCTTTAATATTATTAACTTTATTATATATTTTATTGACAGCTAGTTTATGCGTGCATTTAGGGTTAACTGATGGATTAACTATTTTGATTTTTTCCAGATTGATCATGGTTTCATGATTTCAAATTTCTAAGTATTTACCATTCAATTTATTTATATATTTTATCATATTTGTATATATTTTTTTATTTTTTTGAGGGGGCTATCTAATTTTAATTTATCTATTTGTTCTTGCAGTTTAATCAGTTCTTTGGCCCATTTCTTTTCATTTTGAAATATACAAGGATATAATTCTACTATATAGGTATAATTTTGAAGCATCCCATAAATATGTCATAATATAATTGGTAAGCATAAAATTTTGAATTTCTTTTAGGAAATATTCCTTGAAGTCTTTCAGGTTAGTTGTACAGGCAAGTATAAGTTTAATAGGAATGCTATGGTTTTGTTTTAGGGGATAATTAAAAGTTATAGCATTGTGGTTTGAGAGTGGACACAATATAACCTTAACCTTATCTAATCTATTTATTGGGTCATTTGATACATATACTCTATCAGGTCTGGCCTGAGTTCCATGCCTATGTGAGTAGTGAGTAAAAAAAAGTGAGTCAGGATCTGAAAAATCATGTATATGTCTGACTTGAATTAACTCCAGAATT